>NW_025335568.1:6147213-6184567 GCF_004798865.1 Varanus komodoensis
ACCCAAGCCGTTTAGGGCTTGGGTCCTGGTTACCTGAAGGAGCGCTTACGTCCATATATGCCCAGCCGCCCCTTGAGATCTGCGGGAGAGGCCCTTCTCCGGGAACCCTCCATGAAAGAAATTAGGAGGGTGAGTACTCGGAGGAGGGCTTTCTCTGCGGTGGCGCCTAAGTTATGAAATGCGCTCCCCAGAGAGGTCCGCCTGGCACCGTCGTTATTTGTTTTTCGGTGCCAGGCGAAGACCTTTTTATTTAAGCGGCGTTTTAACTGTTAATATTATTGGATTTTATCTGGCCAGGGTGGCTTATTTTATATTGCATTTTTGCATTTTTAATCTAATGTTTATATTTTTTAATTTAATATTATAATTATTTTTAATTTATTGTTGTAAGCCGCCCCGAGGCTTCGGCGAATGGGGCGGCATAAAAATGTTTTAATAAATAATAATAAATAAATAAATCAGAAGCGACTGGATAGTACATAACCCGAACAACACCCTCCCTTGACGTCAGCGATCCTCAGTGGATGGCGTTACGTAGAAAAATCTGATTAGTCCCACATCTTTGTAATGTTATCACTTCCACTCAATGATCCTACTAAGCTGGGTTACCTTATGCAATTGGCCCAGGAAGAGGATAAAAGGAGCAACTGAGGGATTAAATGGCACCAGAATGGCAGCAGGCAAGGGATGTGAAGTTAATGACACTGGGCAGGAAAGAGCCGAACATGTATATATACAGATCCAAATCATTTTTCCGGATATATTCCTGGCTCACTAAAATTAGGCAATTCAAAGTGGAACTTCAAAGGTGTCATGCAAAGTATGTTGCAATTACCTGTTTGCTTCATATCTGTGCCATTTTCCCCCCTTTGAGGAACCAACCCTAAATTATTAGGTAAATTGAACAGAATTAATGTGTAGTCTGATGAAGCCTGAATTTAATCGGCTTCTGACATTCTCTTTCCAGCCCATTCCAAATCCAATTAACTCGTGGGGCTGATTAGCATGACTAGGTCTCTGATTTTACAGATGGCAAACCTCCTTAACCATGACAATCTCTTTAATTTTCCTCAGCTTTAATCCCAATATTACCAAGAGAGTTGACAAAGTATTTGAACGGGACAGACACTTCATTCTCTGAGGTTACATAGGCAGGCATCGTTAAGGGTGTGGGGATGAGGTTGCTAAAGGGACATCTTTAAAGTTCACAAGAGTGATGAGAAATGAGACGATGCACCGAAATGCATCTGGAAGAATCACAATGTGCCTGCGGAATGTTTAGCTGGCCTATCAGCTAGGCTTTCTCCGCCATCTTCACCTTGGCATCCGCTTTCTTCGTCTGGAATTGAACAAGGATATTTCCTGATCTTGCAGTTGATGCTGGAGAAAGGGACACGTCCAGCAGCACGCTTCAGATGAACAATGCAAGAGAAAAACAATGGCTTTTCATTTTAACAACTGCATGCATGGGGGAAGCAGTGAGCGGCTGAAAGAGAGAGCCAGTGTGGTGTCGTGGTGAAGAGCATGGGACTGGGAGTCAGGCGATCTCAGGCCATGGAGCCATCTGGGTGACTTTGGGCCAGTCACAGGCTCTCAGCCCAACCTACCTCACAGGGTTGTTGTTGTGGGGATAAGATGGAGGAGGAGAATGAGGTAAGCTGCCTTGAGCCCTTTGTAGGAAAAAGGCAGGATATAAATTAAAAAAAAATTGTGCAAGGTGGCCCAAGTGGAGCTGCTTTTGAAAACCTGTACTTGGAAGAGAGGAAGAGCTAAGCTTCCCCAAGGCAGCCTTCCTTTCTTTTCTTTTTCTTTTTTCATAAGTAGACTAAACCAGAACCGCTGAAGAGTTAGAGGCCCTCATGTGGCACAGCAAGCTGATGGGGTCATGTGATTACTGCACATGTGAGACCATTTCATGCACAAATGGAAAACTGCCCAAGGGTTGGTCGGAAGTCCAACAGATTTTCTCTGCTCAGCTATATGGATTCTGTCTGGTCAACTCTGTGCTGGTGCTGACTAAAGCTAACATGACACAAGCCAGCATGCTCAATTCCATTCTTCAAACAGTTTGCAATTTGTACATTTTTCAAACCAACCAACCAACCGGGGGGCATTTGCACAAAGTTGGGGCCACTGCTCTGTAAATGGCATAGATTAAGCAAATTCGTGCAAATTGCAGAGCAGGGCTGAAATTTTGCACCAATCGGAAATGAAGTGTCAGAAAAGTCAAGGTAGCTGAGGTGGGGTGTGTGTTTTTTTGCAGTGAGAAGTGTGGCCTTCCATACTTCTCATGTGAAATGCTACAGCAAGAACAAACAGAAGAACACATCCTCAAAACTAATGAGTCTAGGGCTGATTTGCAAAAATTTCACTACCACAGCAGTTTGCCTCCAACGTTTGAAGATGACAACGGCATTGCATTTGTATCCTTCTTTTTCCTTCCTGCAAGGAGTCCCAGGTGGCTTATACAGAATGCTTCTACTCCCTGTTATCCCCACAACAACAACCCTGTGAGGTAGGTTGGGCTGAGAGTCTGTGACTGGCCCAAAGTCACCCAGTGGGCTCCATGGCCGAGCGGGGACTAGAGCCTCGATCTCCTGGGTCCCCTGTCCAGTACATGCCATGCTATACTGGCTCCCAAGCCAGTTTGCATCAGCCCTCCCTGATCCCCGCAACTTGGCCTGCTCTTGGTAGTCTGGTCAAAAAAGTCAAATGTCCACTGAGCTGAAACCCAAATGTTTCTCATGTTGGTAACTGCAATTGCAAGGCATGATTCCTAATAGTCAGAGGTCAAGATTCATAATGAATTTCCTTGCTCTTCAGCATTTGCCTAAGCGCAATACACATCTTTTTATTTTTATTATATTTATAACCCACTTTTTTTCTTCTAAGGAACTCAAGGTGGCTTACAAAAGCCTTATCCTCCTCTCCATCTTATCCTCATAACAGTGTGAGAAACACTGGGCCAAGAGTCAGTGACTGGCTCCGATTTGCCCAGTAAGTGTTAGGGCTGAGTAGGGATTAGAACCCGGATCTTCTGAGTCTCAACCAACGCACCACTCCAGCCCCATATATATCCAGCTGGGTCTGCCAAATTTCATAGATGGGCTTGAAAATGTTTGTCCAATGATTAGAAACATATTGAGAGACCAAAGAAATATTTCTAAGAATCTGAACAGTTGCATTTTACTTGGGACCATATGCTTTCTACTTTCATGATCCTGTTCAACTTTTTTAAAAATGCTTTAATGAATCAGTTTATTTTCTAATAGATCATCCAGCTTGAAATCTGGAGTGAGTACATCATGGACATATGCTCAATTCATTTGACTGATGGAGGTGACAAAATGAAGCAAAGCAGAAGAAACTTCATCTGTCTGGTCCACTGAGCTACTCCCAGTTATTTTGGTACATGCATTTGGCCATTCCTAATCAAACACATTCCCCAAGGAAATGCAAATGCGTTACCACCATTTCAGGTTATTTTTAATTCTTGAATGCACGCACGCACACACACACACACACACAGGATTTTTAGATGAACACAGACTTAATTAGCATGTATAAAACTGTTTTCTTAAAAATCAAAGCATATGGAGAAGGTCTTTAGAAATGAGAACAGCAATAGAGGAGTTTTTAAAAAGAAGTATCTTTTAAAAGGACAAGTCCTTCTTTTAGAGCAGCTCGGAAGCTGCGTACTTCAAAGAAACAAGAATTTTTCTTTGTGATTTCAGTGCTGTACAATTAGGAGCAAGGTCAGGGATCAATCGCTTAGATTCTGATTTTCATACACAAAATTTGTTCTTTCTTGTAAAGAACAGAGTACTGTTGCCATACAGTATTTTTCATTTTTTTGGAGCAGCTGCGGAGTTTGCTGCTAGCTGACCATTTTCCGTGGCAGCAGAATCAGAACTTGGTGGTCAGCGGGGGAAGCAAACAAACAGCTAAGTGGGGCCAGAAGGCGTGGGTGCTTTCACAGACAGAAGAATGATTCATTACCAGTCCTGAGAATGTTCTGTATAGGACAGGGTACAAAAGTTTTGAATAGATAAATAACCACATAGCCCAGGGACGGAGTGCTGGCCAGAATTCCTTAACCAAGTGCTACTTGGAATCATAGAACTGCAGAGCTGGAAGGGGCCATGAAGGCCAGCGGGTCCAATCCTCTGCTGTTGCAGGACACCAAGCCACACCATCCCACTTAGATGACCATCCAGTTTCTTTCTGAATATCTCCAGGGTGGGAGAACCCACCACCTCTCTGGGCAGCTGGTTCCACCATTGTATTGCTCTGACCGTGAGGAAGCTTTTCCTGATGTCCAGCCTGAATCTGGGTCATTGCAACTTCAACTGATTATTCCGTGTCCTACACTGTGGCATCAGCAAGTAGAGATCTTGACCTTCCTCTTTGGGACAGTTTTTGAGGAACTTATACAGGGATATCATGTCCCCCCTCAGGCTTCTCTTCTCAAGGCTGAACATGTTCTCTCAGTCTCTCCGCATAAGGCAGTGTTTCCAAACTTAGGTTGGAAGTTGCTGAGTAACCAACCCGTTACTCCCTGGGCATTGTCTCTTACTAACACCATTCAGCCTGCAACCCACGTGATGATAAAAGTGGCAAAACACTAGCATCCAGGCACTGGGTGGCCTGGATCTAGGCCTCTCCCTCCAGCCAAGGGTTCTCTAACCAGGTGTCTCTAGCTGTGTTGACTCAAGTCCCATCAGTCCCAGACAGCATACTAATGATCAAAGGTGCTGGAAGTTATAGTCAAAAGCCGTTGCAGGGCACCGAGTTGGATAAAAATGAGACTGTTCAACTCAGGCAGATCTTCTGTCTACAGCCTGAGGGGTGCGGGGAAGCGAAACTTGCAAAATACTCATATACTATGTGTGAAAACAGTGTGCTTCATACAGGAGAGGCTTTTAAACTGAACACCCAAATGATGCTGTGCAAATAAAACTGTGAGTGAGGTAATTCTTTCATGTGAAGCAAAGAGCATTGTATTTCATTAACGCCTCCACCTGCAGCATGGAAGAGGGGAAAATGGAGTTCAGGGTAGCATGCAGGAGAGATTAGGAGCAAACTGGATCTAGCTGATTTGAAATACACGGCCCCTTGTGCCAGAACATGCCCACCTGGGGAAAGGTGCTTGAATAGGTGGTGCTCATGGAGACCCCCTTGCAGGACTTAATTTTATTCACATGCGTATGCTGCTGGATTTGCAGAAAAGGCATCACGGCGGTGCTGTCACAGAAGGTATCCATTATCTGGATTGATTTCAGTCTGGTTTCCAGCCCAGGTTTGGCAGTGAAATTACTTCAGTCTGCTATGGCAGGAAAAGGAATAAATTGACCTAAGTTTTCCAATTGCTTTTGTGCAGACAATGATGGCATGGCGGGCATATGACTAGGGATGCTAACTTGGTTCTGTGGCAAGATTATGAGATGTTGTTGCTATTTTATTTAATTATTAGATTGATATCCTGCTTTTTTTTCTTTTAAAGAACTCAGAACACCATACACCATTCTCCTCCTCCTGCTTGCAATCTTACTCCACAACAACAACCCTGTGAGGAAGGTTGGGCTGAGAGTCTGTGGCTGGCCCAAAGCCACCCAGTTGGCTTCAGGACTGAGTGGGACTAAAAACCAGGTCATCTGAGTCCCGCCCTTATACTCTTAATCACTACGCCACAGTTGACTCAACTCAGGAAAGGAACAAAAGAGCTGGTACTGGCGGCATAAATTGCACGCCTTCCATTCCATCCTCTGCTCACTGAGCCAGTGTGGTGTAGTTGTTTAGAGAGCCAGTATGTCGAATTTGTTAGAGTGATGGACTGGGATCTGGAAAATTTGGGTACTAGTCCTTCTCAGCCCTGAAGCCCATCAGGTGACTGGATCTCAAACTAATCTACCTCATGGGGTAGTTGCGAGGAAATAATGGAGAGGAGGAGGGAGTTCATGTAAGCCACCTTGGCAGAAAAAAGGTGGACTAGAAACATAATAAAGACATGAAAATGAAGAAAATGTAATTAGCAGAGTCTTTTTTGTACAGGAATTCCATTTATGTGTAAAGATATTCCTGGCCTTGAACTGATTTCAAACATTCTCTGCGAGTAAACCGCTGACAAGAACAAAATGTTCCTTGTCTGAAGACCAACTGGAAGGGAGGAAAAGCAGCGGTGTGGGGTGTGTGCCAGAGGGAATGTGGATGGGAGGTGGAGAAGCAACAGCCTTGGCTGGTTCCACCAGCTTTAGCCCTACCTCCACCAACATCTGGCCCTCAGCAGATTCGTCCTATGAGGAAGTGGGTGTTGATGAAAAGAAGGTTTCTTGCCCTTGGACCTGGGTCTGGACTTTGGATTCATTACATCCAAGAGGAAGCTATTCAGAACCCAGACTGGGTCCTCCATGGATTAGGTTCATTGATGACAGCTCTGGTGCTATGACCGGTCAAGAAGCAAAGGCTTGGGGACCTTGAACCCTTCTGTGGATTCAAGGGAGCCACTTACCATATTCTGTGCTGCTTACTGGGAAAGGGGGCAGCAAGAACAGCAATGGGGAGTTTGGAAGATGCCACAGCAAGGATGGGTGGCATCTTGGACACACAAGTGACCAGGACCAAACTCACTTTATAGGGGCAAGGAGGAGGCAAGCTGAACGTTCATTAACTCTCAGGCTCACCTCATTCCTCCTGCTTTTGCTTTGTTTGACAAGATCTAACGGGGGAACGATGAAGAATGGAGCCAAGCCAAATGAGATGGAATTATCAATACAGCACAAGCAGTATTAGCTCAATTGAATTATAAATGACATTAGTAGACAATTGACTTCGTAGGTTCTGTAAGCCACGAATTCCTTGTGTTATCCATCTCGCTATAGATTTGGCAAGACCAAGGCTTGCGATATGCCAGTCCCTCTCGAACAGCCAGATCATCTCTTTGGCATGTGGCAAATAAACCCACCACCTTCTCCCATAGAAGTGAATAATAGGTAGTGCGGAGAATCCCTACACATTTGACCAGAGCATTAGGCCCAGTTAATTCCATATTTCTTGGGATGTTTTTAATATCTTTGGAACTCTTTGATGTGCATGAAGCCCCTTGGTGAAAACACTGTCAAAGGTCTATTTTCATATAGAGCTTTCAAAAGAAACAAGAACAACAAGAACAGGAGGAGGAGGAGGAGGAGGCTGAGCTGGAGAGGCTCATATGAAAACAAATACAATGGACTGAATGCTATGATTTTCTTTCAGAAAATTAGTATGAAGAACTATGAACCAAGCAATAATAAAACCCTGCATTGGTTCAGTTCAGAAAAAAATATACCTGTGCTGAATATGCAGTGATTTCAAGTGCCACTTCCAAAGAAGTACATGAGATGCATGTAGACACAGCTAAGAGTAAGGGGGGTCATTTGTCCTAGGGCATTTCTTTGAAGGGCTGTCTGAGGAACAGCCTCAAGTTTCAATGTGCCCTCTATTTGACTAGTGGCCCTGCCAAATCCAGTAAAGTAAAGGACCACACCACTTTTCCCCATCTGTAGTCAACTTTAATCTAACTCTGAGGAGGAGGCCTTCCACCCAGGCTGCTGGGTGCTTTCTTGACCCAAGCTCCATCTTTTGAGCTTCTAACAGTGGTGCGTTTCTAGTATGATTGGAACTTGGGACTCCTGGTGAGGATGCTGAAGCCAGGGGGCCTCCACATGACCATCCAGGAAGTGTCAGGTGATGTTCAGTGAAAAACAGACCTGGCATCCTCTCCTGGACTGGAATAGCTGACCAGAAGCAATGCATTCTTTTCCTAGAAGCCCCTCCTCGAGGACTTTGCTTTGCTTTTCATTTTTTTTAACTAATAGGCAGGGAAGTATGTACAAGATTATAGATCTTCTCCTTCTTCTTTTCCTTCCTCCATTACTACTAGTAGTTGAAAACTGTGTTATGCTTTCCTACAACAAAACAATTCATATTCCTAGCAGCAGAACAAACCCCATTTTATTCCTGTAGTCACAAAACCACCCTGATTGAAGTGAGTTCAGAACACATTGCTACACAGGAGCAGTCTATTTCTTTCCCATCAGAATTGGCAGAAAAGTTTCATCAATAACAGATAAACAGGGGCAAAATATGGGACAGCAATCGGGGTGGACCTCAGTCTGTCCAGACACCACATTTCACAGATTTCCAGGAGGAAAGAGAAGGTGATAGCAGAACAAACAGCTTTCTGGGTAACCAGAGTAGTCCCGTGTTGTCAGAAAGCAACCCCCCTCACTCCAGTGCCCCCTCAATGCTTGTGGAGGAATCCGCCAGGACCGCTTGGAAAGAAGTGGATGGGCCTGAATCGACTGTGATGAAGGCTGAAACTTTTCTGGAGCGGTAAACCACTCTTTGTTCAGGGAACATGCTGCCTCCACTCACAGAGATTTACTGAATTGAGGAAAGATTGCACGATAGCTGAAACATGTTTGCTGCTCACAATTTGACTCCATACACTGTATATCACCCCAATGCTTCTGCTACTTTTACGGCACCGCTTTAGGACTCGGGCCTAGCTGTATTTTAGAGGGCATGTTGGTTTGAAAAAGAAGTCCTTGTAATTCCATCAGGCCATGGGTAGTATTTCAGGACTCACTGGGGACACGTTGACTCAGTGCTTACCAGTGTTGTGGTGTATTTTCGTTTACAGCCTCAAAGACTGATAGGGGAACAGGGCCTGAAGGCACACAAATAAATGCAGGAAATCAGAGGAAACTTGGGGCGCAATTCTGCTCTCCATATTTCAAGGGCACGATGCAGAGACTGTGCACACTGCAGGAAAGTTTGTGGGGAAAGGCTGGGCCAACCCATTCCTGTCTCCCCTCCTTCCCTAAATCTCAGCAGCAGGAGCGAAACATCAAAGGGTGCCATTGAGTCACCCCCGCCAATGATGCTGCTGCCTGAATCTAACCTGGATTCCCCATCTTCCAGCCCAGGGTCCACAGAGTAACACGGTAGAGCAGGGAGATGAGGCTGGAGCCCGGAACGTGAACTAGGGGCCACACACATTGCATGAGGAGGATCCCAGCTTGGAAAGAGTAGGGACTATGAGGAATTCTTTTCCTTTTGCTTCATTAGCATTTACCCACTTCAGGACTTCCAGTCAAAACATGGACTCGGATGGAATCCAAAGTCAAAGTCCATGCATTTTCAAGCTTGTGATATTTGTGGACCTCACTCCCTAGCCAAAAAAAGAAAAAGAAATGGGGGGTAAGTGCACTAAATGCCCACTGAGTAATCAGTACTCAAGGGGCTCACCCCATAGTTGCTCAACTATGATTGAAGTCAAACCTCTCTTTAAGTACATCTTTGCATCTCTCTGAGCGTCCAACTCTCTCTTGCTCTTGCTCCCTCCCTCCCTCTCTCTCTCTCCGTTCATAAGTGTGTGTTTGAGAGAGGGAGGGAGTGAGCCCAAACAAGCACAAACGTGTGTCAATACCCACCCAATTTCTGGTGTAGGCCTATCCAGGTTTTTTTTAATGCACAATTTTGGAAAAATGTACACTGTTTCCCATCTGAGCAACCTGGGAAACAATCCACCAACAGGGGCAGTGGGCCTCAACTGAGCCCTCAGGTAATATTCTGGGAATTTCAGTGTGTGTATGAATCCCTGATTCTCCCACTTTTACAGAAAACTACCAGAATGGTGGGAAATCCAAGTTTGGATGTGGGTGGCCCAGCTGGCTTACCAGTTGCCTAATCCGTGCTCTAGTTGCATTTCCATCTGACTGGTTGTGCATTTTGTGAGCAATTCTGGGGAAGATCCTTGTGTATGTGCATGCGTGTGTAGGGAGATGGATTGTCAAAAAAATGTGACTTCCACAGTTGAGTGGACCATTCTTCACAGAGATGCATGTTTCCATCTGCATGAGATCAGGCCTCGTAGCTTTTAGTGTGACATTCCTTTTGAAATGAAGCATCAAAGCATGTTAGCTTTCCGTGATTTCTGGCTGCAGCCGTGGAAATGATTCAATCTGACACACCGTTCCGATCCAAGAGACACCCACTTCGGTATGATTTTGCTGGAGTCCCTGTTCTACCGGGGGGTGGGGGGGTGTGGAAACCAGACTTGAAAGATCCCTAAGGGTCAGCCGGGAAATGTGCAAGTGGCGAAGTGAGAGAGTCAACGGGCATTCTCATGTGTGTGTTTTCAGCAGCGGGCAGTGCAGGATCTTCCCATCGCCATTGTAACCGGCTGCATTTGCTTCTCTTGCCACCACGTGCTCGCTTGCATGGACAACCAGGAGTCAAAGGGACTGTGGCATCTGCCGCTGCTTCTTCCCACCACAATGGCTGGGCGAGAGGGGGAGATGTTTTTCAGCCCAACAACATGCAATTTGCAGGTGTCTGTTCTGTCCCCAGGTGTAGGATTTGCCACGTTGGCACTCCGATTCCACAGAGGGTCCCCATGTACAGGTCCCCAAAGGGCTTCCAAGTCTGTGACAGACTCCACCAGCCCGGGGGTCAGACTAGATGGCCAGAAAGCCCCTTCTGACCTGTTCTGTTTCTATGTTTCTATCTCTACCATAGAATCTCCCTGGGAACAAGAGAAAGTGATCAAAAGCATCATTTCTGGGGTCATTCATCTGCTCTGATTGGAAAGCTTGGGGTAGGATCTGTGCTTTCTAGATGTTAAATGCAGCATTGATCTTCAGATGAATGAAAAAGAAGATGACATTACAGGGAGGTGCCCTTGGGCCACCTTATATTGTTGAAAGCAAATCTTTCTCACCCCAAAGTCACTTCTCTTTCCCCTCTGGGATGGGTCCCCCCTCTCCACTCTAGATCCCTACAAAGCTCCACATGTACCACTGCAGTGATCCCCATGTGAAGCAATGTTTCTATGTTGGCTGAATTTAAATCCAACCTCATTGCTAGAAATAATGCTCAAGGAGGCAAACAAAAATACAGATAAAATGTAAATGTATGCAGGCATACAAACTCATCAGTTGAAAGACCCTTGAAAAGAGAGATGAGAACAAATGCACTCACCTTTGTTCTTCACCCTCGTTTTTAATGCTTTTGCTGTTTGGATTTGAAACGAATGTGGGTTCATTTGTTTTATTTTCCATTTGTTTTAAGAGTGAATGTGCACATGCTTTGTAGGACTTATGCAAGGTATGAGAAGAGGGAGAAAGTGTGGTAGAAATGGAAGCAGATGTTCAATTGCCTGGCGAAAAGGAAAGGCAAATTCCCAGGAGGAGTGCGTGCGTGCGTGTGTGTGTGTGTGTGCGGTTTTCCTTGGAGTAACCGACAGATTCCAGGCCTGTCATATATTTCGATGCTTTCTTTAGCATATAGTTAAACTACCGAATTTGCCGCCAGGGGAAGTGGTGATGGCTGCCCACCTGGGTAGCTTTAAAATGGGATTGGACAGAGTCATGCGAGAGAAGGCTCTCCGTGACTACTAGCCTTGCTGGCTATGAGCTACCTCCTTTACCAAAGGTGGCGTGCCTTCATATATCCGTTGCTGAGGAGCTTGGGCAGGTGGAACTCTTGCACCCATCCTGCTTGAGGGACTCCATGGACAGCTGCGTATGAATGGATTGCTGGTCTGGCTGGAGCACTGCTCTGATCTGGCATGGCTTCCCTTAGGTGCTCCAGGGTCTAAATTTTTTAAAGACAGCCCAAAGAGATTTCTGTCTATTTCCCTTTCCTTTTCTCGTTCCTTTCTTCATAATTACATCCTGTAAATCACTTCACGCATTTACCCCTGAAACATTAGTC
The DNA here is from genome assembly GCF_004798865.1 of Varanus komodoensis. Classification (NCBI taxonomy): domain Eukaryota; kingdom Metazoa; phylum Chordata; class Lepidosauria; order Squamata; family Varanidae; genus Varanus; species Varanus komodoensis. The sequence goes on from NW_025335568.1 coordinate 6,158,971, forward strand.
CTTCATGCAATCTCCTTACGGTCAGCCCTGAGGCTGGGTGAAGCTGGTCGTCCAGGTTCCTTGTCCGTTTCAGCTTTCACTTGGAGCTGTAGAGTCGCAGTCCACAGTCCACATTGGTGAACCTGCATGGGGCTCAAATTCATCTCCAAAGACAGCTGCTTCTCACTTTCCTCTCTGCCTTTGTGCTTCCTTACCTCCTCCCTCACGGTCTTCCACCATTGCTTTTTTCATTCTCCTCTCTTAACTCCTTTGTTTTGCCTGTTCTGCCCCTGTCTGGAGTGAGAACATTCCATCTGGTGGAAACCAGTCCCCTCCTAAATTCCTAGCTGGCTTGCTGCAAGTAGACCACTGAGCCAATTATCAATGGTGGCTTCATCACCATTGCTGGGCCACCGCCACCAAGCCACCCAGCTTTGGCACTTGCTTAGACATGGCGGCATGCCAGTTCTTAACCCGTCCACATGCATAGAGGTGCTGGAGAAATCCACAGCAGAATCACATGAGTTCTGATTTCTACAAAGTCCACCTTCAGAGTCCATAGCATTCTGCTTTTTTCTGAATCATGCAAATCAATGGACTGAGAAGTTAAAAAATCTGGAATTTTGGATACATTTAGTCATGCAAAAGTAAGGAAAAGTGAAAAATAAAAAGGGGGAAAAGCAAAAAGACTGACCAAAAGTGTACATCTCCCTCTAGTAGAAAAATGAAGTTTTGAAGGGGGATTTGAACATTTGAGCAAATGCCCAAGCCCAGAAACACCCATTTGCATAAGTTTTCACTTTCCAGAATGAACGCAACCTCAAGAAACAGAAAAATCCGGTTCTGTCAATGAGCAGACAAAACCATGAGAGAAGTTTGACGTTCCATGAAACAGGCTGAACGGACTGAACATCCCTAAAGCTTCTTTCAAGAACGCAAAGCCTTAACATAGAAAGGAAATGGTAAAATCAATATGGACGCTAAACACTCATTTTGCATGTGCCAGCCCATAAAACATATGGCAAAGGTTTAGTGGGATGACTGACAAGCAGTAGTGTTGTGATTTTTTTTTAAATCACTCAGTAAATAACATGCAATATTGGCAATAGGCTAATGTTCATATTAGCATAATGAAAAAGGAGCCCAGAAAATCTGAACAGGAAATGATTTATTTCTTTATTAAACTTTTATTTTGCACTCATAAACTCATAGGACTTTCTAGGCAGATTACAGCAATGAAATAACAAAATGAAATCACAGTGTACCAATAAAACAACAATGTAATAATGATGAGATATTATAACATAACAATAATAAAACAACAATACACAGCAAAACATAGCAGAGAGTTAAGGTATGCTCTGTTGAAAATATATGATGTACAACTCTAAAATTACATGAAAATTAATTTATTTAAAATAATACAGAATGAAATCAGTTATTTAAATGCCTGGAAAACAATGTTGTTTTTGTTTGGAAACCTAAAAAAAAAAAAAACCATAACGAAGGTGCCAGGTGAACTGCATAGGTGAGACACAACCACTGAGAAAGTCCCTCTTCTATTTGCCCTCCTCATTATTCCTTAGAGGATAACTCTTTCAGGGGGGTTTTCAAACCCAATCTTAGGGGTTGGGTAGGTACATATGGAAGGTGGTCTTCAGGTATCCTGGTCTCAAGCCTTTTAGGCCTTTTGATGTTAAAGCAAGCATCTTACATTGGTTTTGGAGGTCTACTGGCAACCAGTGCGGTTGGTATAATATTGGGGTGACATGGGTGAGTGTTCTTGCTCACACCAGCAGTCACACCACCCTGGCACACCAGTTGAAGTTTCTGCACCATCTTCAAGGGCAGCTCCATGTAAAGGGTGCTACAATAGTCCAACCAAGAGGTTTGCAGAGCCTGTGACTAGACTCTGCCTGTCCAGACGATTGCAATACGGGAAAAGCTTGTGACTCCTAAGTCCGTGTGGCTCCTTATCCACTGTAGCTTTATTCTGAGCTTTATAGGAGCCATTCAAGGTACTGAACCCCATAGGCCATGGATAGCTCAGCATGGACATCTCATATAAAGGCCAGAATAAAAACAGCAATGGATAAGGAACCCCATGGACATTGACATTACCAGCCTTCCCTGTTTCAACATCCACAGCCGAGAGACTTCTACTGTTTATCAAACTCTGATGATTCTGCTTAGCAGGTGAAAAGTAACAGGAACCATCTGAGAGGAACAGTGCCGATTGCATCGCTGTGTGTTGCAAACCCCGGCTCTGATTTCTGCGCCAAAGCAGTCTGCCCCAGCTTGAATAAGCTCTCCGTGCAGTGCTGTTTCAGGATCTCTTGCCTGGACCTTCCACAATCCCAGGCAGGGAAACTCTGGTGAGCAAGAATCAGTGAAGTGTTTTTCTGTGACATGGGATACTGGCGGCTTGACTCCATTTCTGTCTAAGACAGTCTGATAAGTGCATCAGCTTGTCTTGCAAGCGTCTGTCAAATCTTCAAGGTCATTTGAAAGATAGAGAGCCTTCATATGGGTATGAAGACAGGCTCTGGCTAGACATGAGGGAAAGCTTCTTGACTGTTAGAAGAGCACCAGCAATGGAACCCATGACCTAGGAGGTCGTGGGCTGTCCCACCTGGAGGCATTCAAGATGCAGCTGGGCAGCCATCTGAGAGGAAGGGCTTAACTTGGAGTCCTGCACTGAGAAGAAGGCTTAATAGCCTTATAGGCCCCTTCCGTCATGAGAGGAGCCGGCTGGTGCCGGAGGTCAGACTAGATGGCCCGGGAGGCCCCTTCTGACTTGCTCTGTTTCTCTGTTTCTGACTTTGTGATTCTTTTCTACCCCTGGCCACCTATGCAGGGAAATTATATTGCAGGGGGTGGTCCCCACTTTTAGTATTATGAAAAAGTTTGGATGGTGAAAGGTAGGAGGCAGAGAGCACCTGCATCTGTACTGTGTAAGCAAGTGATTGCTGATTGGCTGGCTGCCCTCACCTGGCAATGTTGGCACAACGCTGGCTAGGGCATGCCCTGCCTCCTCCCAGTGGCCATGAACAAAGGTGGGCAGTGCCCCCCATGAACACCCCACTGACATGGTATTTCATTGGCTGCTGATCTAGGGAGCATCTTCTCCCAGAGGCACCTCCCTTTAGTTTGCTTTGGTTTGAGAGCCTGTTCTTACTGCCAGGACCTTGTGAAAACTAGAAAGGTAGTGTGGGATAGTGGTTGGAATGTCAGACTTGGACTCGAGAGATGCAAGTTCTAATACTCTCTCAGCCATAAAGCTCCCTGGGCATCTCTGAGGCAGCCTCTGACTCAGCCTAGCCTACCCCAAAGCGCTGTTGAGAGGATAACATGAAAGGTAGGAGAAATCGCAAACATTGCCATGAGTTCCTCTGAGGAAAAGGTGGGTTCTCAGTGTAACGACTCAACAAATTATAACCCCACGTAACTGCTTGCCCAAGGAAATTCACCCACTGAACTGGGGCCTCAGGCTGAAATAGGGTCTACACCATGGATCAGCGGAGGTGCAGATGCTTTTCACACAGAATGCCCCAGGTTCGACTCATCCATCTTTGGGCAGGACCCTGCAAGACCTCTGCTCAAAGTCCGAATCCAAGGAGACAAGCAGTTTGGAGCACATTGACCCAAGGGGCTGACTGGTGTATGGCGGCTCCTATGTTCCTCTCTACCCTTCCAGATTCTTAGTCATGCAAATGCTCAAACACATCAATTCAGAGAGAGCACATCAGGGTGGACCACGGCCGGGGCACTTCTGGCCTTCCAAATGTCCAGTTAGGGAATGAGCTCCCCACTGAGACCCACCTGGCACTGACTTTCCCATCCTTTTGGTGCCAGATAAAGACTTTCCTCTACTGCAGGGCATTTAGAAACAGAGAAACTGAGTGATTCAGAAGGGGCTTCCCAGGCCATCCAGTCTGATTCCTGGCTTCAGCTGGCTCTGCTCATGACATGCCTACCACATGCATGTCCAGCCTATCCTTGAAATATCCTTTAATTAGTTTCTGAGGCCTTCTGGTTGTCAGACAGGATTTAATCAGACCTTTTGAATGCATTTTTTGTTTTTCTGTTTTTCGTTTCATTGAAAATTTTGAATTGCCAAACTTTTATGAAGTTTAATATGTTTTAATTGGTATTTTGATATTGTTTTAAAATAGGCTATTATGAACTGCCCAGAGAACTTTGGCTGTTGGGTGGCATAGAAAATAGATAGATAGATAGATGTCAGATCATTCCCCCACACACACACACAAATTAAAGGATTTTGCACACATTCCTAGCAGAGATTAAATCTGCTTGGTGGGTATGTACTTTTTGCTGCAAATCAAGAAGGTAACAGCACCCTCATTGTCATCGCTGGACATTGTCAGAACTAGCGATGATTTGCACTCATGGATAGACTCATAAACCATTTTAAAAGGAAGAGATGCATGGATGATCGCCAGTGACTTCACAAAGAGTGTGTCGTAAATCAACGGTGCGAGGAGCACCAGTTCCTAAAATTAGATTTCCCTTTTTGTCTTGAAGACACCTATAATTTGAAAAAGAAAAGGAAACAACTCTAATTTTTCAGAGGTCATGGCAAGCATCTCATCAAATGCACTGAACTGCAAGAAGTGAGACTCAAAGGCATATTTCTGGAACATGTTTATATAGCACATCTGGTTATCATAGGGTGATTTATATTTGCTAGCTAGACTGATGAGGTTTGAAGTGGGAGTGTAAGATTTCTCTAGTATTCCCCCACCCCACAATTCTCTGTGCTGTCTCCTGAAACACCACTGTAGGGTGATCCCAATTTTACAAAGCTGATCCTAATCCTCTCTCCTCAAGGAGGTGCACATGCAATTTTCAAGTGTTGCAATTCGATGCAAAAAGAGAATGTCCTCTTTGGGAGACACGTTTGTGGGAGTTTCGAGGGAAGCTTTTGATGAAGATTTGCTATGCTTCTGGCTGCATTTACAAGGAAAAAATGTCCCTCCATCTTTCAAAAGTCGAAGGCAGCTCCATCCAAATGGTAGAAGATTGCTGAAATGAAGGCGAAGCACCCTGAGGTCAAAGGGGATCACTGGGCTTCAGAACGATCTTGATCCTCAGAAAAGCCATGGAAAGAACATGCATTCATTTGAAAGCAGCCTTCCAAAAACTGGAAGGATTATGATTGCCCAAGGCAGAGCAAGAGGAGCTGTGGAAGCAAACTTCAAATTCCTGCTCCTCCGACTCCATGATTTGCGAGATGATTGTCTAGCAATGCCATTCTAGAAAGAGACGATACCTTGTATTCTGGCAACCCTTTTCATTCCCCCTCTTCACTCCTTGGAATCCCCTCCTTATGCCATTCTGAGTTCACATTCCTGATCTTGGAAAGCATCGCCAGATGGGTTTTTTCTGCGCTGGCTGCAAAGGGTGAAGGAGGGATGCTGGAGCTCTGATGCCCAGCCCAGGGTTGGGATGTTGTCCTGACCTAGAAGCCCAGAACTGTCTGAAGATGCCTCAGAAAATACCTTGGGGCCATAAGATCATCCCCAAAGTTAAAGCTGATATGTTGAAATACAACTCCCACCATCACCAGCCAACCTAGAATAGTCGTCCAGAAACATCTTGAAGGCAATGGGTTAGAGAAGGCCAAAATTCATTTAAATAGGGCTACTTCCAACCATGTTATTCTGCTAGTGCAGAGGGCATTATGCTAGCAGAAAACTTTAGTTCTGAGCTAAGCCCGAAGCAAGGATCCAAGTAAAATTGCTTTTGTGCAACTACTTCCCTGAGGTCTGGAAGTCTGCAGCGAAATGCATAGTGGGGGCATCTTCCAGGAGACAAAATAGTGACTATATAAGCCCCCCACCCCCATTGTGATTCAGGAATTCTGGTCTCAAGAAATTATCCTCCCATTTATTTCCCTGCACTGTGGCTAACAGTTTTTAGGGAAAGGATGTTCCCAGTGGTGCTGCCCAGTTCTGGAATGGCAAGCCCAGAGAGAGTCAACTGGTCCTTGCTGGCCATTTTAGCACTGGATGAAGACTGTCCAAAACATAACATAACATAACATAACATAAAACATAACATAACATAACATAACATAACATAACATAGGCTACTACAATTTAAAACCTGTTTGTGTGATTTCTAGAGTTGTGATTTCTGAAGTTCCCAGCTTGCTGCTATTATGTTTTTGCTTTTCTTATCACTTTATCCTCTCATGCTGGTTTTAAGTACTGTGTTTAGATTTTATAGTTTTAATTTTGCTTTGCTTTATTGTAAGCCGCCCAGAGGACTTCAGTATTGGGGGACATATAAATACCCTACACCAATAAATCACAAACATTCTTGAAATCTGCAGTGCATACAAGTTCCAATTCATAATCGCCTTCCCCAGAAATACTCTGCACTCTTTAATCAGCTAATGCTATTTTTCTGAAAGCATCCAGAAGATAAAGTCTCTCTTAATCTCCCATCCCAGATCTAATCAAGTCAATCCAAATCAATTCATTCCTGTGACCTACTTTTTAAACATGGCCAAGTTGGTCTCACTTGGCAACTTGAAAAACCAAGATAGGTTTTTTTGAGAAAACTTGTTGGCTTGAGGTTTTAGTCATGTTGAAAACTTATCACACATGTAAAGTATGTAGGAATGGAGCATAGTGCATAAGGACCTGCATCTAGGAGGGAAGAAGTTTTGTTTTAACAAGTAGAAGTCCATATTTTATGTATAATTGCTCTTGTAGTTAACAAGATCTCTCATTTTCCTAGCACTGGATGATGGGAAGACTGATATCCTGGTGATTGCATGGAAACATCTGGGCTGTCAGAGTTGTGTGGGTGTTGTATCTGTTGTAATATATCCCTAATTCCTCAGTGGAATATTTCTGTTCAGGGCTCTGGGTTCAAAGTTTCTAATGGGATAATTGGGGGTAGTCCATCCATTTCTACATTCCTACTGGGATTGTAGGCACGGGTCCCTTGAACACTGGCTCCTACTTCTATAGTTCCAGGTAAACTAATGTCAGAAGTGTTTTAAGAGCAATTGGTGATATAGCGTAATCAAAGTCAAAAGTTAAACATACTAGGATCCCAGCAGAGAGCAGGCTGAGGAAGCAAGATAAATGTTAAGCATTGCCTTGAAATTGTACCCAAATCAATAAAGATGTGAGGGGTCTTTCCCAGGGGAAAGCTGGGAAATTCCAGGAGAAGCTGAGAGAATTTTGATGAATGGTGACATTCCTTGGAGGGGGGATTCCACACATCCCAGGCTTGCCTTCTGATTTGTATCTCAAAGAAAAGCTTGGAAAATAATTTAGAGGGAAAGGATTGAGGAAAACCAAAAGAGTGTTAAAAAGAGAAGAGAAATGTCTCAGGAGAGTTCTTCACAGTTCTAAGAGTGCTGTTGCTGAGAACTGAAATGCATACTTCTGTCTAATAAGAAATTAGAGGTAAGCAAGGGATTCTCTTGCTAAAAATGACAGAGAACAGGGCTTGGGCTAGCTGGAGTCCACACCCCTCTTTCCTCACCCAGCCAGTTTCATTGGTGCACATCCAGTAAGGCCTACAGTAAATCAGAGTTATCTGGGCTCCAGTGGCTGTTTGTGGATCTGTCCCACTCTTCACCATGCAATGTATGTGCACAGGTGTGGACTTGCAACTTTCGGAGACTGTGGGGACAGCAGTCTAAATCTCAGGCAGAAAAGGCATCGCACTTTGAGTTATCCCTATGGAATGGGCTTCAGCCACCCTCCCAGTGCCCGTACCTCCCAGCTCCCTCACCACACTGAAATCCTTTCCCGCTTTACCACCTGTGAATGGACACAGCAGCTCCGGGGAGAAATAACATGCACAAATAATCTGGAATTAGGAGTAATTCACTGATTATACCACGCCATTTAGGGTGGTTAAAGCCAAAAGGGATTGTGAGGAGCTCCAAAGGGATCTCTCAAAGTTGGGAGAAAGGGCATCAAAAGGGCAAATTTATTTCTCTATTAGATTTCTAACCCACCCCATTAGCCGTACGGCTCCCTGGGTGTGTTACAGCAGTGAACAAAATGCCATCGAAGCAGGTGTGGAGTAATGCATGTTGGGATGCAGAGGTCCAAATTCAAGCGTACACTGATGGGATCTGAACTAGCAGATGCCTGAGCAAGAAAGGGACCTTGGGGTGGTGGTGGACAGCTCAGTGAAAGTGTCAGTCCAGTGCTCAGCTGCTGTGAAGAAGGAAACTCTGTAATAGGCATCATTAGGAATGGAATAGAAAATAGAACTGCCAAGGTCTTATGCCTCTTACACAAATGTTTGGTGCAACCAAACTGTGGAATTCACTGCCATGGGGATGGTGGAGGCCACCCATCTGGATGGCTTGAAACGGCAATGGGACAGATTCATGAGGAGGAGGCTATTGGTGGCTACCAGCCTTGCAGTCCATGTGCTTCCTCCTTGGCCAGAGGTGGCCTGCCTGCATACACCCATTGCTGAAGAGCTTGGGCAGGTGGAACTCTTGCACCCACCCTGCTTAGGGGATTCCATGGCCAGCTGGTTTGCCACCATGTGTATGGAGCGCTGGACTAGGTGGAGCCTTGTTCTGATCCAGCCTGGCTTTTCTTACGTTCTTACATTCTTACGTTAGTCAGTTCCATCTGTCCCCACCTGCCCTTTATTGAGCAGGTATTGTATCCTGGCTCTTCCACATTCATGTAGCCTCCTTCCACATACCCTGCCTCTCACTATATCTTTATATGTTTTATGCTGCTTCTCATTGTGCCCGATGCATTTCCTAGGAGTCCATTGTTCTCCTTGCCTTTCTTCTGTCTTCCATTATTGGTTTGTAGTTCTTTATGCATCAAGAAATCAATGCAAAACTGGATTTTATTTATTTATTTTGGGGAACACTCAAAAATGGCCTGTATAAATGAATTCTGCAGACGGATATTGATCTGACTGGATGATTATACGATATCCATCTCTCTTTTCTCCTCAGCTCCTGCACTAATCTGCTACCATTTTCATTTAGATTTTCTCTTTGCTGGCACATGGATTTTCTATCAGTGACAGTCTCTTTTGATCTTCTGTTTCTCTTGCCACATGCTAATGCACTGATTTTCAATGCTAAGTTGCCAAGAACGCCATATAAAATTGATGGGTAACCTTGGAAACTTGGGACGTTTCAACCCCATGTTGGCTTCTATGACATGCAGGCATTAGTTTATCAGACTGCCTTGTTTGAGATGTCAGTTCCTTTTTGTTACTGCAGAGCTCATTTACAATCGCTGTTATGCATGTCCTTTTTGGGCATCACCCAAACACAGTGGCAAAAGCATAAAGTTTTGGAAAGCCTTGTGAGAAAGGAGTGTGGATACAGCCAGGAGCAGAAGCTTCTCGGTGCTGCAATGGGCCACTTGCTGTGTGTCATCTGTTCTTACTGGAGAAATAGAAGTCGACCTTGTAAGACTGAGCAAACAGGGACTATGCTGTGTGAATGGAAGAGCATTTCTGGCCTTCAGCTCAACCCTAGTCAAGCAGCTCATGAGATAGTACAGAATGACCTTGTCTCAAACCCTGGAGGAAAAGAGGGTATAGTTATGATGCCTCCAGCTAGCCAATCAGCCGCCATTAGAAACCATCCAGGACAAGAGCTTCTCCACCCCATTCAGCTTGTGCTCTGTCACTTCTGCCAGGTTGGCTCTCAGAAGCATGGTGTGATAATACCAAACCGGCCAGCTCAAACCGGCCAGCTCAAATCTGATTGTGTTGCCCAAAACATTTGGAAGGATCGTGTGCATGCTCCAGAGCTGGGCTGTGGAAGCTTTCAGTCAAACCCAGTCCAGGAACGGCCAGATCTCTCTCTCCTTTTCACTTTTGTCCATACGCTTTGAGTCCAAACTCTCAGTTTTGATCACAGGATCTGATATGCACAGGACTTCTGTTGCAATCACCTGTTACATCTGACACGCCATCTGTCCCTTGTGATCTGCCCTTAACACTTAGGGTTCTTATGCCATCAAAGCTAAACGTCCAGGACTGGAGATCTTTCCTCTGTGTTGGGTCCTTAATAGACCATCACTCCAGTGAAACAAAAGCATCCTGTATTTGGAGAAGTGTACATTTCTGGGGGGCTTCCAAACCCTACCAGGAGTTGGGCCATCTGCCTGAGAGATGCAGGGGACTCTCTCTCTCTCTCTCTCCCTCTCTCTCTCTCTCCCTCTCTCTCTCTCTCTGTCCCTGTCTCTCTCTCTGTGTAGCCTCTGTTCCCTACTCTTCTTCTCATCAAACACTCAGAACAATTTCACACTGTCAAATACAAAAAACAAACAGCATCTCCCCAAAGCATAAACTTTCATAACATAGGTTAAGAACCCAAAGCAACTCTGTAAAAGACAGCATTAAAATTAAATAGTCAGTGTGACCAAGGTACATTGCAATTCAAGATACATCTTCCCTGCAGGAAGCCCCACTGAGTTCGGTGGGACTCATTCCCAAGTAACGGTGTGCATTTTATGCTGTGTAGGACTGCTGCTGTTCTACATCCAACCCAAGAGCATTAATAACAACATCAAAGCATAAGAACAGCCGTGCTCCATCCAGTCCGGCATTCTGTTCACGTGCTGGCAAGCCACCTGCCATGGCGTCCCCCAAGCAGGATGGGTGCAAGACCTCTGCCTGCCCAAGCTCCTTGGCCACTGGAGTATGCAGGCAGGCCACTTCTGGCAAAGGAGGTAGCCTTAGCCAGCAATGCTAGTAGGTCCTGATAGCCTCCCCTTCCATGAACCTGCCCAATCCCCTATTAAAGCCATCCAAATGGGTAGCCTTCACTACTTCCTGTGGCAGTGAATTCCATAGTTGAATACTAGGTCACAGGTTTAACTTTTAATCCTTAAACTATTTTCTTGAATTATTTAGAGGAGGAATTATAGTCTGTTAATTCATTTGCTAAATTCAATCACCAGCAACAAAAATGATGTTAGTTAGGGATGGATGAATCTGTCAAACTTGATCGCATAGAATTTCTCATTGTATTAACCACTGTCAAGCTCATTCCATCCCACTTTTGCACGAGCTTTTATTTCCCATGCAGAAATTGGGAGGTATTTCCCTGTGAAAGGGGGTGGGGGGAGGGAGAATTATGTAAGCTACCTTGAGGTCATGGGGAGGAAAAAAGGCAGGACATAAATATATAAATTATAACAAAAAACAACTCCTGCCCTTTTCATATACTCAAAACTGCATGCATATTTGTACATTTGTACCAAATGACGGCAGTGTGTTTCTGCATATATTGGAAATGTACTGTGTGTGCATTTTTCAAATATATCCATGTTGTCACAAAAATTTTGCGGTTGTTTGTGTAGCTTCATGGAAAACTGCACAAGTTCAGAAATTTACAGTGTTCTGGTGGCAAAAAGTATTTGGTTCCATCTTTGGTTCTGGGAGGGAAGATTTATATTTCTCATGCACAGGAAAGGAAGGAAGGAAGGAAGGAAGGAAGGAAGGAAGGAAGGAAGGAAGGAAGGAGAGAAAGACAGAAAGAAAGACATACGGAGGAGGGGTGGACAGAAGGATGGATGGCATGAATTCCTCACACACTTGTAACATTTTCACTGACTTGAGGGTGCATGTCTAGGGATACCCATAAGAATGAACTTGAAGCATTACTGGAATCCTGTTCCAAACAAGACATCTAGCAGGCTGCTTTTGGTTCTCTAAATGAAGGAATTTGGGGCCTCCACACTTCTCTGGCCGTACAGAACAGGTGGGCAGCTGAGTTTGGACTGATGAACTGCAGCACCTTGAAGGGGAGGGAAGGGGCCTGAGGCACCATCAGGTTCTGCCGTAAATTGGTGGCCCAGTTTCCTTCCCTTCCTCCCCTACCAAACCCTGACCTTGGATTCCCTCAGCTCAGAGGTCATTGTAATCTTCCAACCATGGCACTGGAATCCAAAGAAGCCTGTGCCATAGATTGCCATAGATTGCCTTGCCCATGATCATACTATTTTGGAGACCATGGGAATAGACCTATTCATTGATGAGATACCTAGGCTGACAACATTGTTTACAACCAGCTGAGGAAAAATGGGCTCCATTTACTACTTTAGTCTAAAGTAAAGACTAAGACACTCAATTTTCACTTATCAGGTCTCAGGGATGCATTTCTCTTTGAAATGCTTCAAGAACCTCTAAAAAAGAAGATGGATGGCTACCTGCCCATAATGGCAAAGACAGTCATTCAGCTACCCTGCCATCGCCAACTCTTACAAAGCAAAGGTGAAGAGACTCTGCAGAAAGAGCACGTTCTCCTAATTGCTCACTCTAGTCAAGAAGACCGACCCGGGAGCTTTTCTAGGAATTGGGGGTGGGGGTCCTTTTACATGCCTGCTGGGGTAGAAGGACCTCCTTGCTGGCACTTGGCTCCTTGCCTAACAATCCTCAGGTTAGCAGTTTGGTGCTTAGCTCAGGCCCTGGACGGTGAATGGGCAGAGAAAGACACAAGAACATAGTCCATTTCTGTGGGTCTCTGCAAGTGCTACATGGAAGGCTTTCGGTTTTCAGGAGAGCTTCCTTGATCGCCAAGAATTCATTCAAAGGGGCTTTGTAGGGATCCCAAAACAGTATCAGTTATGAAAGGCACAATTTAAAAATGTGGAGGAGAACCAAAGCAGTATCCAGATGAGCTAATGGAGGCAAACACTTCTGAAAGCAGCATTAGCCTTTGGGGTCCCTGTCTTCTGGTGTCAAAGCACCACAGACGTTCAAACAATAGGCACCTGCAGTGGCCATGCACAAGTGTCCCTCAGCAGCTTCCTTTCCCCTCAGAAATACTCAGCTGCCTTGTTTCCTCTGCACATTTAATGCAGCTGATTCTTTTATGAGCCATTCATTCATTCATTCATTCATTCATTTATTTATTTATTTATTTATTTAGGAGACTTCTATGCCGCCCCATTCGCCGAAGCCTCAGGGCAGCTCACAACCATAAATAAACTTCAATAAATAATATAAACTAACTATAAATTAAGTCGCCAATGAGCATGCCCTCCAAAGAGGTCTCTAGGGTTACTTTGTGCCCTTAATGCTATTCATTCTACAGCTTTCAGTTCAACCTTCCATTGACCCAAGATGCTTGGAAGCTATATCCTTAACAGACACAATATGGATACGGCAAGGTAATCCCATGGCCTGGCTAGCTCCAGGTTTACACTCCCTTGGAACTGAGTGGCTCTCAGAAACAAAGTGGCCAATAGAAGTTGCAAATGTCTTTGTAGCCCGGAATAGATCCATGGAGTCCATTAGCTCCATGCAATGAATGAAGCTATACTTCCACAGAGACCCAACTAGATACCGTGTGTGGAGTTGCGTGAGGGATGTTGCAAGACAGAAGACAGGAGAGGGGGACAGAAAAAAGAACCTTTGCGTTCAGTCACACTCTACCATGCAAACATATTTTCAGTGGAAGACAGCACGCGAATGTGGCGGTTCTACCATTAGGCTGCATGTGCTACGCGTGTGTGTGTAGACGTGCCGTGAGATGATACAGATGTTGGGTCTCCTTTGACTTAATGGGGCTGCGCAGAAAGGTGTGTAGGAGAAGTGCCAGTGACCAAATTCTGGGACACCTACATTGTGGCATGTTTCGTTGAATGCTATTTCAGGGCAGCTGTCATGACCCAAGTTTGAAGGAAGATTGGCAAAGGCTTTTATTCTAATCAGGTGTGTAGGATTGTGTACCGAAATCCAGCTTGCAACTTGTGACACCCTTTCCACAAAAGGATAAATCAGTGAGCCCCCAGGCCTCAGGAACCTAATCTCAGTTAAATCAGCCATTTTCCTGTTATATATCTGTATACAGAAGCCAGATTGATGGAGATTTCTTTCCACCTCTTCTCCTCCAGCCTCCGGTGAATAGAATCTCATTTATTTTGATTTTATTCGTGTATGGAAGCAATTAGATGCTCTCTCATTGGCTATCAAAATTATTCAGCTTCTTTAAATGTGGGAGAGCTTTTGGAGAAAGCAGTATTCGTCGGAAAGGCAATGCAAAATGACCAGCTCAAAGGCTTGGATTGTGGAAGAAACATTCTCTGAGCTTCGGCATCTTGATCCATGCAAATTAACACCATTTCGTATTCATCAGGCCGCCCTCCACACCACTGTCAAAGCGAATAAAAGAACTGCTGGCGATGCATCAGCTTTTCGACAACAACAAAATGTCTGGCAATTCATGGTGAGCTGGGACATTTCGTTTTGTCTGCAATGTCAAACCCATTATTTTGACCTCAGCCCGCAGCCTCCAGCTCAAAGCTGACTCTGTCACACACCGAGAAGAACAAGAGGAAAAAACATTGATGACTAGCATGCAAAAATCAGGGAGAGTTGTTATGGCAGGCCTCAGACAGAAATGGAAATGAAGAACTCGGTGCATCTGGTTCATTTAAATATGACTGGGGTAATCCAAGAGAGGCCAAGGTCTGTGCTCTGAAATGAACAAGGAGAAGTGATGAGTGGATCTACTGCCATGTATTTAATAGCATTTCAGATCCTCTTGAATGCCACCTAATCCTACTTCCTGCTCCCAGGAAACTGACAGCTAGAGGTGCGTGAGCCAACAAGGCGATATGGCTGCAGCACTGGGATGCCTTCACAGACGCGTAGTTTCCAAATCGTGAGAGGTACTGCTTCCCCTCTGTCCGGCACTCATCATTTAGGCCCCATCTGGACTACTGCATCCAGTTCAGGGCACCAGACTGCAAGAAAGAGGCAGAGAAACTGGGCAACTGTTGTGAGCTAGGTATCCCTTCCCAGCGAAGACAAGCACTTCGATAATTATTAAAAGAGTCTTTATTCCATACAGCTGCAAGGTATTTACAACCTCTGAAACACACACTCCAGGTAGAAAAATGACCTCTCGCTCTGACCCTGTTTGCCCAAAGCTCGGCTCATGAACCCTTTGGGGCTGGTCTCTGGAGGGGGGCGTGCTGTGCAAGTGGGCATGCCGTCACTCTTCCCATCGAGTTTCCAATTGGTCCAGCTGGCGAGTGCATTGACGGGCCCTTGCTTCCATGTCTCCAGGGGTATCAAGTTCTCCTCCTAAGAATCCCTCCTCAGCCTGTTCACCACCAGCTCCTTTCCCACAGTCAGGGCCGGGGGGCTCTGTGTTCTCCTTGCAGTGCTTTGATCCAGCGCTGGCTCAGACTGGCTCACCGGGAGAGTTTGGGCAGCTGAGGCCTTGCTAGTCTCAACAACTCTAACACCAGAGTGACAACTCTGAGCCACGGCTGGGTCAACTATCTACTCCCCATCCTCCAAGTCTAAGCCACCATTTCCACCAGAGCCCTCCATTTCTCGTGCGCGCCTGGGAATCCCATCTGAGCACACGTGCATGATAGCAACATTCAGGAAAGGGCAATGAAGATGATCAGGGCCCTGGAAATAAAGCCTGTGAGGAAAGACTGAAGGAACTGGGCATGTTGAGGCTGGAGAAGAGGACTCTGGGGGGAGATATGGTAGCACTCTACAAGTTCTTGAAAGGCTGTCAGGATTCTGTTATGCCAGACTGCAGGACATGGAATACTTTTCAGGAAGTCGGATTCTGAAGGAACGTCAGGAGAGATTTCCTGAGTATTAGAACAGTATGGCAAGAACCAACGACTCAGGAAGGTTGTGAGCATTCCCACATTAACAAGGCACCGCCATCTGGCAGAGGTCTCCTACTTGGAGACACGCATTGAGCAAGGATTGGACTTACTGGCCCTTTAGGCCCCTTTCAGCTGTGTTCTATGATTCCATGAGCTCCAGTACAAGACCATGCAGCCCTTGTTTGGAGACCCTCATGACAGGGAGTAGGGATGGTGGACAAATTTGTTCAGTTCACAATGTAATGTGGGCCTTTCACCTCAAACTTTCAAAGCAACGCATGAGCCAAAGTTGTGATATTCTGCACAACTCACACTTCTGAATTTCAGAACTCCACATAAAAATGAGTGTATTCTTGAAAACAACACACAGAAAGGCCCTATATTAGGAAACTTGGTTGCAGAAACTGTGACTGTATTAGGCAAATTGTCTATAAAATTACATAGGAATTTTCATGCTATGTTGTTCTCAAAGTCCCGGGCAAACCAGATGTACAATTGCAAAAATGAGAAACGGGATAACGCAAAAAGGATGAGTTCATTCATTGCTAAGGGAGAGACCCTTTCTGCATAAAATCATCAAATCAACCCATTCCTAATATTCAGTCTATTTTTGGCCAACTTAAGCCAATTATTCTACTGTTGGTCTCAGCTGTAAGAAAGGGAGAACCTCCGATATTTGAGGTCAGCTACAATAATCTAAAAGCTCATTTCAGCTTGCTCCCATTTTAATTTTTAATCTGTTTTTCAAATTCTTCAAACATGAACAGCACAGATTTCAAATGGGAAAAGAGACTATTTCAGTGCATATTTTTCAAAAGCAGCCTTTCTACCCATTGATGAAAGCATCAAAATGCATATTTGAGAACAAGCATTAAAACATTAACAAATGTGAGCAGAAATTTGAGATGTGCAAACATTTCTAGGAAAAGTTTACATTCACATTCAGAGCTGTGAATAAGACATTTTTCACCTGGTTTGGAGCAGACATATAATTGTCCTGCATCCTTACTCTGAGGCAGCAGAGGCTGAGTTGTTATCCTCTTTGGTGTGAGTTTGGGGAAATTATTGGGGAATTTATTAATTTATTCAAATTTATTAATTTATTAATTTATTCAAATGAGCAAAGAGAAGCAATTCAGGTACACAAGAGTCCATGGGGTTGTGGGAAATATCTATATAGTCTATAAGGGACTGTGCTGAATATATAATTCAGCCAGGAAAACATCTGATTTACAGAGAAATAAATGTTTTTTAAAGGGATTAGTAGTGAGTGGAGACTAATCTTGCAGCTTCTATAGGGATTTTATTATCATCCCACCTCTCTGCCCCAAGAGGAAGTCTTTTCAATTTTGATGCTTATTTTTGATAGTTCTGTCAAATGCCCGTAGAATACTTGATGGGTGTTTGGAGACAGGAGAGTTTTAAGTTCTCCTACAGATGTATTCTTTAAAAACCAATAATTGCTGTGGTTGTATATGCTGTTTAATTCAGGGCCGTAAGCAAACAAGGAGGATCATAAATTAGATTTACAAGATTTTATTAGAGAGGGAGGACTGATAGAATCTTCTTATAAACTCATAGGAAATGGATTAAGGGAAGGATATAGCCAAAGAAGAATGGGGAAAAATATGGGGTAAGAGAATATTACAAAGCATCTCAATTAGAATTAAGGAATTTTTTTTTACAAATTAGTATGGAAATGGTACCTTACACTGGTAAAATTATTCTAAATGGATAATAAATATTCTAATTTATGTTGGAGATGTGGACAGAAAGTGGGTACCTATATCCATATGTGGTGGGATCATGAAAATATTAAGAAATTTTGGATAATGGTTTTTCCAGTAAGATATTGAACTTAAAAATTGAAGCTGATCCTGAAATAGCTGCATTGTTAATATTTTAAGAAAAGAAATG
Source organism: Varanus komodoensis (assembly GCF_004798865.1). NCBI lineage: Eukaryota > Metazoa > Chordata > Lepidosauria > Squamata > Varanidae > Varanus > Varanus komodoensis. The sequence goes on from NW_025335568.1 coordinate 6,176,499, forward strand.
GAAATTGAACATTAAAGCATTAATAACAAATTTGGTAACAGCAGCAAAATTGATAATAGCAAGCAATTGGAAGGAGAAACAGGATCTCCAGTTAGCTGAATGGTGTAAAGAAATGTGGAATATAGCTGTTCCTAATAAATTGATGTGTGGGATTAAGGAGAAAAGGAGTTGATAAATATGAATGATTTTAATGATATATTCAAAGGACAAGTTGTCAAAAGAGGTTCATACAATGAAATACTGCCACTGTGCTTTCTTGTGCAGGATGGTCTGCTGTGTCATCCCAACCCAGTTGTGGTATTTCAGCATGATGTCTTATGTTTTTAGAAAGCACGATATGGACAGTGGTCTGTTGCACGGTTTCTACACTACACCATTGGCCATCCGAATGCAGCATCATTGTTTCCACAGTCTTGATATACAGCTGCTATGGAGTCCCTGGGAAAGAGCGAAAGCTCTAACCCTTCAGCATGAGATTGTTGTAGTATAGGCGTGGTGGCTGATGGGATTTAGGCCAACCGGAAAAGGACTGGGTGAATAGGGTGGAAAGTACTGTAATATAGAAACCATTTAATTGTCAGGGCCTTCCAAGCCAAAAAAATCAGAAAAATCTTGTACCATGGAAAACACACAGGGTGGTTTGTCATGACATGTGAACCCAGCCAGTATGAGCAACATGTTTAAGAGAAGAACTTGGCAAGACTTGATAGATGAGGTCAGAGGACCAAGCACTCAGACTTGTACTGAAAACCAAACGGAAGAAGTACAGCTAGCTGGAGTCTGTCTGCAGGGAGTCCCTTCAACAAATTACTGTATGAATTTATTCATTTAAAACTTTTCTATACCACCCCATCACAGATGTCTCGGTACAAATGCCCATTAATGAAACAGAATAACACCATTAATAAAATAGAATGAAAATAGAAATTAGAGTAGGAGTTGCACAGCATCCAATGTTAAGTATAAAACCACCAATTAAAACAAATTTGCAATTCAAATATTGGGAGAATAAAGAGCTTTTCACCGGACACTGAAAGAAAAGAAGTGTTGGTGGCAGGCGAACCTCTCTGGGGAGCATGTTCCACAGTCGGGGTGCCACTGCAGAGAAGGCCCTCCTCCGGGGAGTCACTCTCCCGATCTCTTTCAAGGATGGCCCCTGGAGGAGGGCCTCTGACTCAGATCTCAAGGGGCGGGGGGCACAGAGGGGAGAAGGCGCTCCTTCAGGTATCCAGGTCATTGCTTTGAATGTTCATCCATAAGAATGCACGTGACCATCTCAGGTCCTCTGAGAACTGGGATTTCAGCACACAGGTCAGTGTAGCCCCTGCCTTCTCTGAGATGCTATTCCCTTGAAAAGTGAAGCTCCCATTGGCTCCAATGGAAGCTTCTCTTCTGGAGCCAGTGACATCTAAGGCCTGGCTGGAAACCAAAGTCCTCTTTCTGCCTAAATGTACTTAGGATTTCACCTTAAATATCCCACGGCATGCAGCAGGATGTGGCACCAACTGCATTTCTACCCTATTGCTCAGTCTAACCTGCTTGGCAAATTGCCGTCTAATTGCAGTCTAAGTTGTACAGTTGGGGCTGCTGGGGAAAAATAGCAAGTAAGCTCCCTTCAGGTACTCTGCCTGAGCAGAACTTTCCACGTTTATAAGGAAAACTTGCTGTTCTTTGGGGAAACTTTTATAGAAAAGAGCCACTCTTGTACAGCAAGCTCTTGGTGTCAAGACACCTTTTTAAGGCAAACAGCTCATTGTCAAAAGCATACAAAGTGGTGAAAAAATAGTGTCAAAACAGCAGTATTCTCAAAATTATTCAACACCTGCCATTACAGATTGTTAATTAGTTGAGAAACTTGCATGCTGCTCTAAATTTAAACCCACTGCTCGATGCCTGCTTAAGTGGGCTGACATCGTGGGAATATAACATTAATATATACGCAACGAGGGTGTCATATTAATGTTATTGCATGCTATTCTCAGCAATATGCTAATACAGCGACATGTCTCGATACTTTTTTTTTTTTTTTTGCTTCCTTGATAGTGATGGGAAGTGACTCTGCCATGGATGGAATGGCAGAAGACTGTCCCTATAGGATTCCAAGATACGTGTGAGAGGAGACCCTCCAATGGGAGAGAAAAGACTGGTATCTGGCCACGTTAGGAATATGCTATAGCTTTGGTTTTCCATCCAATGACACATATATGCACCAAGGCAAGGGAGTGGAGAGTTAAGGTTGGGACACACCCTTGTAGACTCCATCTCTCCTGAATCCACGGAGTTCCCCTCATGCTTGACCTGGTCCTGAAAAGTGAGCTGAGACAAAGCAAATTCCATTAACTGTCACAGAGCCCCAGTTCTGCAGTTAGTGACCTTGCCAAGCTGCCATTCCCAGTGGCCAAACATCTTTCCTGCTCACTGCTGTTGGTGGCACTATCAGGTATGGAAGAATGTTGCTGCTTGAGCAAGACCTGGGGCTGATTCTCGGCCTGCATCCCATGAACTCTGAGCATGCTTGCCAGGAATTTGGACTCTTGTTGTTGTTGTTAGTCGCAAAGTCGTGTCCGACCCATCGCGACCCCATGGACGACATTCCTCCAGGCCTTCCTGTCCTTCACCATCCCCCGGAGTTCACTCAAGCTCACGCCAACTGCTTCAGTGACTCCATCCAGCCATCTCATCCTCTGTCACCCCCTTCTTATTTTGCTGTCAATTGTTCCCAGCATCAGGCTCTCCTCCAGGGATTCCTTCCTTCCCATTAGGTGGCCAAAGTATTTGAGTCTCATCTTCAGTATCTGGCCTTCTAAAGAGCAGTCAGGGTTGATCTCCTCTAGGACTGACCGGTTTGATCGTCTTGCGGTCCAAGGGACTCGCAGGAGTCTCCTCCAGCACCACAATTCAAAGGCCTCAATCCTTCGGTGCTCAGCCTTCCTTATGGTCCAAATTTCACAGCCATACAGTGCAACTGGGAAAACCATAGCCTTGACTATACGCACTTTTGTTGGCAGGTGATGTCTCTGCTTTTTAGTATGCTGTCTAGACTTTGGACTCTAGGCCACTGCAAAGTGGACCAGAGTTCAGGAAGTGGAAACTCAGGAATCTGATGGATTTTCTGCACAGATTCTTTACATGTCCCAGTGAAGAATATTGAGTGTGGTGTCAGTTACAGAGTAATGGCAAGCTGGAAAGGTTCCTTAACTTCCATTAGGGAGGAGCAACTTGTGGCTGTTTGAAGCTGTTCCAGATGTTTTGGGCTACAGTTCCCATCAGGCATGGCCAACTTAGCCAATGGTGAGTGACGGTGGAAGTTTTAGGTTGGGACAATGAGAAGGAAATACTTTCCTTTTACATCAGTGACAATTTTGGGATACACCTGAATGGTTGTAATTTGTACTGGAATTTACTAGATATAATGGAGTAGACCCATACTTAGTCAGCTTTAGAATAGACACACTGAAATCTGCAAGACTCAATTTATATGCAGTAAACTTTATTTTTTTCATAAAGAAGTATCATTCTGATCACCATGAATCACTGATAAAAGCTGGGATAAAACCAGAAAATGGCAATTGCAAGCCAATCCTATGCGTATTCATTCAGAAGGGACTTTCATTGGATTCAGTGGGTCTAATTCCCCAGGAAGTAGTTATAGGGTTAGAAAATAATCAAGAGAATGGTTGTGTGAAGAAAACTTCTAATTCTGGAACCCTAGGCTGCTACAGAGATAGACAATTCAGTGGGCAAGACATGGGTGGTCAGGACATGATGAAGGTTGCCCACTTTTCAGGAGTATTTCCACATCTATTTCTTTAATGGGCAAACCACATGGTTGTAAGCTATCACACGTAACCCAGTTTCAATAGCTTTCCATAAGCATCCACATGCTTGAATGAACAATGCTAAGAACAAGCCATTGCTCCATGTAAAAAATGTACAATATCTCTCAACCTCACCATCATGCTGGTGATCACCCTTGGAGGGCCTCAGGCCCTGGTCCAGCTTGCAGGAGATCTGACTCCCTTCATCCCCAACATCTGACATCTTTATGCAGCCTCTGACAACCTTTATGCAACCTTTTATGCAACCCATGGCAACCTTTATGCATTTGGGGAGAAAATAACAACACACTTCACATGGGGAAAACAAAACCTGCATCTCACCCTAACACTGGAGGTGGTCTCAACTCCACAGAAAGGAATGTTCATGCTGAACTATATTTCTTCCTGGTGGAAGTAGGAAGGTCAATCTTCTTCGGCTGGAGAGCCAGATTCAATTTTGAAGAAGTCCTGGGTGGGTTACAAAAGGGACAGATTGTGAACACTAAAGAGGGAAATAAAGCTTTTTCTTCTAGTGGCTAAACCTTTCAAAAGCACATCAGCCAGATGGTCAGAGGAAAGGATGTGAGGCTAGGGATGGATTCCCCCCTCCCCCATGGCCTGACTTTCCATACCCACAGGAAAACTGGATAAAAGAAATGACATGGTATGTCGGCCAAGAATATTACATAAAAAGTTGCAGGACAACATTTCTTAGAAGCATTAACAGCTTCTGGACTTGTTGCGTTGGGCAACAGGAACAAAGCATCTTGAAAGGTAAGCAAAACAAGGCAGAGACCATCTCTATGGAAAAATAAAGCATTGTGAATTGATTTTATGAATAAATTTTAAATCAAGCTGTTCCTCATGGGTTCCTTCCCATCATACTTTTACAACAGCACCAGGGCCAGCTGTAGGCCAATTAAACACAAAGGTTCACAGGTGTTCAGAAGAATGATTATAATATAAAAGAACACTCCTGTTTACAATGTTCTCTCAATGCATTGCCTCCCTAACAATCTGTTTTAAACTTGACACATCAAAAGAAGATAAAGAGGAACACCAATCAGCCACCTGGTGATGTGGGGAAGGACAAGACTGGTCATGATGAAGTACAGATTAATGGATTAAAAGAAGAGCACAAGGCAATAAGCATGAATTTCAACCATGCTCCCAAGGCGTGATTACTTGATTCTGCATTGACAATACTTGAAGTTGTTGTTGTTGTTTCATCTTCAACTACATTTTTTGCTTATGTTTACACTCAGCATTTTCAAAGAAGGGTGAAAATATCCTTGGAATACCTTGGCAATGACAGAAGGAAGCTCAAAATTGCTGATCTGCAAACCTGCAATCTTCCAAAGTTGTGGATATTTTTCAAACATTGCTTTTGAGATCCAGATCTGTGGAATTTCAAGAAAAGCAAAGTCAAACCAAACCAAACCATCACAAATGGATTGAGCACAACATAGGCAATGGAAAGATTTCATTCTGATAATTTGGGTGCAAGGGGTGGAATTCAAACATTTCTTCCCCTCTCTTATTGAAATTAAGGCTGGTTAGAAGCATGTCCATAGCATCAATCCTTGAGAAGAAGGCTGGCAAATTGGAGTTTTGCTTATTATTCTCACATTTGTTGTTGTGTGTCATCGAGTTGTCTCTGACTTTGGTGACCCTATGAATGGAAGGCCTCCAAAATAGTCTATCCATGGCATCCCTGCCTGGGTGTTCTACATTCATGGCAACATTCAAGGTCTTCCTTGTCTTCTTCTGCCTTTGACTTTCCCCAGCATGACTGTCTTCTCTGGGGATTCTTGCCTTCTCATGATGCGTCCAAAGTAGGACAGGCTCAGTCTACTTGCTTTTGCTTCTAGGGAAAGTTCTGGCTTGATTTGATCTAGGGTCCACTGGTACCCATCTTTCTGTCAGTCCAGGGTACTTGCAAAGCTCTCCCCCATCACCGTATTCTGAATGCATCCGTTGCCTTCCTATCAGTTTTCTTCACTGTCCAGCTTTCACATAGTGAATGGGAATACAAGAGTGTGGATAATCTTGGCCTTGGTCTCCAGGGAAACAGCCTTATATGTGACAATCTTTTCTAGTTCCTTCATTGCTGCCCTTCCCATCTCACTCTTCTTCACATTCTTTTGGCTACAGGCTCCCCTTGGATTTATTATGGAGCCAAGGTGCACAGAATCTTTCACAATTCTGATTTGTTCACTGTTGAGATTAAACTTCTCCGATTCTCCTGTAATCATGGTTTTTGTTTTCTTAATGTTCAGCTGCAGTTCTGCTTTTGCACTTTCACTTTCACCAGGATCGTTCACATGTATGCCCCTACTTTTTACTTTTCTGAGGAAAACAAGGTGGCCTGCACAACCCCTGGCTGCATTTTAATTTTACGACTCCCCTGAGATGTGGATTAGGCTGACTACCAGTGGTCCAAAGTCACCCGGTGTGCTTCATGGCTGAGAGGAACTAGATCTCCCAATCTCCCAAGTACAGCACTCAGTACAGCACTCAAATTGTTACACCAAGTTGGCCCTAGTAAGTACAAAATGACATCCCATGGGCCACAAACACTGTTTGTGTTTTTGCAATGGACAGAGTGACCACTTAAGAAAGAGAGATTGAGGAAATGCATCCCCAAGCAAGAAGCTATGGTCTGCATAAACTGTGCATATGATAATGTATATGCATAGATACAAATAATTGACATACTTCAAATATAAATGTAATATATAGCAGGGAAAACTGTGATCAGGAGCTTTTCTATGTGAAACATGTATTGTGCACTCATCATTCCTTATTTTGTTGTTTGTGAATTTTTTAGGGAACATTATGCCCCCTCCAGCTTTGCTTCCTTTTTAAAAGAGCATTTCCACTTGCAATATTATTGTATAAAGTGAAAGCGACTGTGTTTGCCTGCTTGTGTAACTGCATTATTCTACTATTGCACAGTGCCACCTAGAGGTTATGTAGCAGGAAAGGACATGTGCACTGTGTTGAGCTTGGATCTCAACTCTGAGGCAAAAGTTGATACATCAGATTAACACAGTGGAAAGGCTCCAGGTGACTTCTACCTCTGTCAACAGGTTGACGGGCAACTTCAGTGCCCCAGCTTTCATGTGTGTGTCTGTGAGGTCCCTCCTCCTTCAGTTTGGTTTGTCTTTTAACAAATCTTTAAACAAGACTTGGACTTGACAGCCCAAATAGGCCATTGTCAAATAGAGGCCTATTTGAAATGCAATTACCAACAACACACCAAAAGAGTCTTGTATTATATATCAATGGTGGTCTAGTAATTGCTGATACTGAATGGTTGATGTTCTTGTAACGAACTACGGAGTGGGGAGGTAAAAGAAAATCCTCAAAGGAGAAATTTATTTCATTTTTGTGAGTCATATGGGCCTAATTTAATTTCTAGATGTCACTTGGAAAACACACACACAGCTCTCTTTTAGCTTGCAGTGGGCTTCTTTTGATGTCCCTATAGCCTGATCCAGCCTGAGCTTGGAAGCTAAGCAGGGCCAGGCCTAGTTGGACGTTGGATGGGAGACTTGGATCTTGCCATGCGCAGGGGTTTGGACCTGGTGACCTTCTAGCTCTACAATCCTATGATTTAAGTGCTCAGCCTACAGCCTTCTTTTAACATATCAGGACAAGGAGAAATATATGCTCCCCCTCCTGGAGCCACCCACTGGTAATGCTCAATATGCCTTCATTTGCCCACACAAATGACATCACAAATATCCAGTTAAGGCACTTTTCTCCCACTTTTCCTTACCTAAAGCTTCTCTAACAGATTCTTGCTATGATACACATGGAGAGGAAGCCTCATTAAGAGCTTCCCTTCCCTTCCCTTTGCTTTTTCTTTTTTTGGTAAAAATACCCCGAAGGATATGAGTAGTTGAATGCTCAACCTGTTTCTACTTCTTTAGGTAATAACTGCAGACTCCTAATCCCTTGATTGGAGCTCTTACTACTTTAGAAAGGGAAACATTGAATTATTATTTAATTTTTAAGAGGAGCAGTCTGAAAATGAGAGAAATAACCTTTAGGAAGTGGGAGAAGATAAGACGCATGCTGCTTCCAGAATGATTAAAAAAAAGACTTTCAGGTTGTTTTCTGAACAACTTTTTTATACAAACTGTAATGTCTCTATGAGAAGTTTTCAGTCTTACATTCTGATGGAGCTCGCTTTATTATTATTATTATTATTATTATTATTATTATTATTATTATTATTATTAT
>NW_025335568.1:6184667-6204466 GCF_004798865.1 Varanus komodoensis
CGCTTTCTTCAGGACCGGTCGTATTACCGCCTCCTTTAAAGGGGCAGGCACTCGACCCTCCCTCAGAGAAGCGTTACTCAGAGTAGAGTGGTAGGGGAAGAGAGGGGTGATAGAAGAACCCAATCTTGTTTGGTTGGGTTTCCCCCCTCTTGTTGGGTAATGTTGGGACATATCAAGATGATTGATTGATTGATTTAAAACTTTTGTATGCCATTCCTTATGCATAGCATCTTAGGGATGCTTCCAAGCCCTGAGGACCAATACCTCTTGAGTCTACAGACTTCCTTTTGCACTTGGCCCTAATTCAGAGGTCACGCCGAGCATGCGGGAAGCCCAGGAATGCTTCTGGAAGTCTGGTTGCATAACCCGCAGCCCTCTTCCTCATCCCAAGTAGCACAAACATAGGCTGAAAGTCCCATCCATGGCAGAGGGATGCCATTTGTGAAAAGGTTGCACTGGCCTTGACTCCTGGCAAGGGCCATGTGAACTCTGGGAACACTCACCAGGAACTCAGACTCATGGCCACCAAAAAGCAGATGGCAGTCTGGGAAGCCAAACCCAGGGAATCTGATGGATTCCCAACCCCAAAACGGATTCTTCATCCATCCCTAATCGAGATAACTTCATGCAAACTCTATGTTGTAGCCACATATTGATTGTTATTGGCTATAAGCCAACAGAATACATGACCCCATGTCTCTAAGATGGACCAGGATTGCACTTTCAAAAACACCTAAGAAAATTTGTGCGAAAGAGCACAGGACTGTGCCAACTGGCAGCCTCAAAGCATGTCGAAATCCATTAATTTGCAGGGATCATGCAAAGATTGTGACTTCATTAAAAGTCTGGGCTGAATGCTGCGAATTAGTTCTTACTAACTCGTGGTGGTTCTGATCCGGACTCCAATGCACTGCCACAGGATGGCTTCTTTGGTGTGCTTCAGTTTGTCTCTTGGCAGGCTGCTTGGCCCCCCACATACAGCTTGGGCATCACCGGTGCAGGGAGAATCCCAAACCTTTGATTGGAAACTCCCAGACCCATGGCCAACTTGAGTTAAATCCAACAGAGAGGGAATGAATTTATGCCATGGGCAATTCTTTTGTGGGGGTGGTCCCAGAGCTTGGTGGTGTAGTCTCCAAGGGTCAATTGTGAGTCCCAAATCCACTGAACTTTCAAGGGCCTCTGTACATCACAGCAAAAGCCACTGGTCAGTGTTTGTCACCAGCCAGAAGGGCTGTGAAAAGTGTGGACTTCATTTAGCCTGCTAATCTCACAGAGTGCAGTGTGAATCTCAAAAGTGAAGGTAAGTAGGTTCCATGGTCTCATTTCTAAGAGTAACATTAGGAATGCATGCAAAATTAATTTCAGTTAATTTTGGATGAGCATTTACTATGTTCACTCTTTACAGACTGAACTTGGACCTGCATGCAATCTGGTAAGTCCATATATATATTTGTATTTTTGTATTTAATGGTAATTTATTATGTTCTATTGTATTTCAATGTATTTTATTGTGTTGTAAGCTGCCCCGAGGCTTCGGCAAGGGGCAGCATAGAAATGTTTAATAATAATAATAATAATAATAATAATAATAATACATTCCTGATCTTCCACTCTGCTTTGCAGATGCCAAATTATATGTTCAACAGGATGTGTGTATTTGAAAAATGCACATTAAAAATGTGAATTTGAAACACACTTTGCTCATTGGGGGAAGAATGCATTCTTGTCAAAGATGCTCAAGGACACACCAAATGGATGCATAAACATGGAAAAATGCAGATCAAAATATAAACAGATTCTCAGGCAGGCAGAAAAGAGGGTTGTGTGTATGTGTGTGGGCGGGAAACTTCTAATCTCATATGGACTTGAGTGAGAAGATTTTAAGGGTGGCATTTAGACAACTTTGGCACGTATACCTTTTGCAATGTCAGAAAGATGGATGCTTGACAATTCATGAAAAACAGACAGCTCATTCATTCATTCATTCATTATATTTATATCCTAACTTTTTTCATCCAAGGAACCCAGGTTGGCCCATGTAATCCTCTTCCTTGCCATTTTATATTCACAACAATTCTGTGAAGCAGGTTAGTTTGAGAGACAATGACTGGCCCAAAGTCACCCAGTGAGCTTCATGGGCAGGTAGGGACTCAAACCCAGGTCTCCTACTTCCCAATTCATTGTTCTAACCACAACACTGCATAAATAAAATAAAATCCATATATCCTTTGCTTTAAGAAGAAATTATTGCAGTCACTGGAAAAAGAGCCAAGGTGGGCAAACCCATCAATTGCAAAGAAAACATATGTTGCCAACGATGGGAACAAAATAAACAGGACCAAAATACATTCCCCTCTCATGAGCTCTTGCTCTTTTCCCCCTGCATTGTAGTTCTTGTGTGCTGAAAAATGTAAATACGCAAGTATAGCATTAAACTGTTTGGCAAATAACATTCTCTTTGTAGCAGTTTGGAAAAATAAATAGCTATAAAACCAAATTAATGCCTGAGATGAAATAACCCTGTTCAGAGAATAAGTTACATACTTATGGCTTCGGTACTTTCCACGCAACCATTAATGAACAGAGACCAAAATTGATGCTTTTCTCACCACTGCTATGCTCGCCTCATTTCTGCAAGGAAATCACACACACACAACTAACTGGAATTTCAATTCAATAAGCACATTTCTCCTGAATGATGGCATTTCTTTTCAATCTAACAAAGAACTGGAGAGAATGAAAAGATGCAAAGATCATGCATATATACATTCACGGTGCTTAAAATGGCAATTCGTTACTCACTTGCTGGAAATAAGCTGCACCAGCACAGTGAGGTAGATTTCTGTGCATTGCACATTTAGGGTGGCCTTCTCCAGCATGGAGCCAGCCACATGCTTTGAACATCAACTCCTAGAAGCCCCATGCCAACATGGCCAATGGTCAAGCATGCTGGGAGTTTGAGTCCAAAGCGTTGCATGAGCACCCATGTCAGGAACGACTGCATTAGACTGTTCAGGATGCATCTTGTTGAAATGCTTGCAATGACTGTGCAAGGTATTCCGGGTGATTACCTTGATGGTGCAGATGCAGAAGAGGGCTTTGTGCAATTTGAGTTGTGTGGAGATGGCCTCATTTGTGCCTATCGATGAGAAAAGAAGCTGGAGGGACTATTTTGCCAAATTTTGCCATGGAGCTGCCAAAGAGACCTAGCTCTGTTCTGGGGCATTTGCAGAGGGAGAATTTGTGGAGGCCACAGAGAGGGTGGAAAATGTATGGGGGCAAGAAAATGAAAGCCCCTGATTTGTTTTTGGAGACAAACATTTTTTGAGCATTCGAGGAGAAGGCAGAGAAATTGCACTATGAGGATCAAGGGTGGGCACGGTTTCTGGCTTCAGGGCCCCATAAGGCACTGGGGGGCAATTCAGGGACTGCACATACCCTTCCCCGCAGCTGGTCACATCTCAGCATACAAGGTTGGAGAGGATTAATTCCCCCCCCCCCGCCTGCGGAGTTGGGGGTGTTATTATGGGGAAGGGGGCATTTCTTCAGGTGAGTCAAATCCAGGCTGCTCTTGCATTGTTGATAGTGGAGATGTCACACAGTGGAGATACTGTGACACCTGCTTGGCTGCATCAGGATCATACTGGGGGGCCGTCAGCCGTTCAACACTTCTGATAGCTGTCCTGACATTGCTAAGGGCAGGACCAGAATGCCCCCTCCCCTCGCTTTGCTGATTAGCTGAACTTCAGGGGAGGTCAGTGCAGTTCCCTCAATCTCCTGCAGTTGGCTGGGAGAGATGCTGGGGACCGTGAAGCCCACCTTGCTTTTGATATCTGTAGCCACTCCTTCTGATCTAGCTTCATGGCACTGAGGTGCAGGGATGCCTCACCTCCAGAAACACACTGGCAACAACCTCTCCTGTTGAGATGGCTAGTCTGTCTCTAGGCTCTTCTCTTTTTCATCCTTTGATTGCCAGTCCTCTGCCTTTCCTTCCAGCAACTGGTGTGTCAGAGTTGGACCCCCAGGAGGTATGATCTTAAGCATCCATCCATGATTCCTCAGAGATGATAAGCTCCAAGCTGCCTTGCAAAACTGACAGTTAAAACTATCCCCCTGCACAGACCTTCAATGACTGCAAGTCCATGCATGAAACATGCTCCCTGTAAGAAAAGCTGGGTTGGGTGAGATGAAGGCTGGGCTCCCTTAAGAAACTCTGTCTCTGTCTGTCTCTCTGTCTCTGTGTGTGTCTCACAGTCAATTCTGCAGATACATGTGTCTGGACATTTTTTAAAAAGTCTAATTTCTGCTCTGGGGGAAATGGTGCCAGTAAGCACTTTCATAGAGAAGTGGCTCATATTCAAAATGATCATTTTAATTGTTTTAAAGAGGACATTAGCATAGAATAAGCCAAAAAGAAGAAAAAAAGTTAGCCCATACATATTTAGAGCATTTAAATTAATCTCAGATTGGACAGAGAGCCAGTACTGATTATTTATACATTCTACTTGAGTTGATCCTATAATGTTTGGCACTCTAATATGAATCATGGTAGCCAAGCTCTCCTGGGCTAGCGATGCAGAGCATCTGGGTACCAGAGAGTCCACATCTGGCCTGCAGAACTGCTTTGGGTTTCTCTAGGGGGCAAGGTGTCCTCCAAGACCCCACCCCCAGAAATAACCCTGGGAGAGCAGAGATCATGCGGGGGGGGGAGGCAACCTGCACTGTGTGAAGGACTCAGTGGGAGGGAACCCACTCCTGCGCGCCTGTGCTAGATGATGGCTTTAGAGGCGATGCTGTCATGGACCAAAACTGGGGGCATTCTGGTCCTCTCTCTTACCTCACCTTTTGGCCTTATTCCAATCCCCTGCTCCACTTCCACTTCTATCCATTAAGGAAAAGCCAAGCATATGAAAACCAACCATGTACTTAGTATTTTGATGTTTAATCGGTTTTAATTGTGGCTTTATTATTGAATTACTGGATGCTGTGCCATTTTTATCTGTGAATTGTTGTAAATCATCTCAAGACGCCAGTAGAGGGACAGTCTATAAAAGCTTTAAACAAACAAACAAATAAATAATAGTATCAAGTCTCTCCCCCCGCCCCCCAATGGTGAGCACAACTGTGCACCGAGCATTAATTTAAGCATTACAAATCCTCTTGGAGATACATCTCCTTGAAGTTTTGCTTGAAAGAGAGTTTTCGGATTGCTTCACCCCCTGTTTGGATAAGCACCATCACTAAGCTCCCTTCACATCTCAGGTGCTCACCTGCGACACCTGTGGCAGCCCAGCACTGTAAGCAGTCTGGCATAGCTCCAGTCTGGAAGCACTTCGCCCCCTGCCTGGAAGAGGGAGATGTTGACCGGGTGGGGCAAGGGTATGTTTGAGTCCAAATCTGCAAAGTGAAGGTGATACGAAGTCTGTGCCGCCCACTTGGGCAGCTGTTTTCAACATGCTTTGTGTGTCTTTGGGTGCAAGCACCCTCTTTCTCCCATTGCAGACAACAAGGGTCACAGCTCATTGCTCCAGAGCTGGGAATGGAGGGGTGTGAAACCAGGAATTCTGCAGCTCTCGCGCACGCCAATCAGAAGTGTACACAGCATTAGAGACTTGACCCTGGACCTCGGCAGAACTCCGTGAGATGAACTGCCAGCGACTGTTGCTAATAAATATCAATTATTTGCTCTTCGGATATTTGATTCACATTCTGGGGAGTGATGAGCCTTTTTGGTTACCAGGACTGATTTATGAACTGCAGTGTCTAACACAAGGGAGTCTGAGAAAAAGTTAATGGAGGGATGTGTTGGGGTGGTCATAAAGGTTGTCAGCTGTTGCTATTAAGAAGTCAGCTGTGAGTTCCGCCATTAGGAAAACATGATGAGACAATATCTCTCTGTTCCCTCCTCTGGAAGAGAAGTGAATTATGTGGTTTAGGTTGTGTTATGCAAGATAGCTGGGAACTCTATTGATATTAAATAAAGCCCGCTTTATGGAATCTACACAGGTAATAAACTTCATTACACATAAAAGTGGAAGCAGAATTCATCAATGTTTTCATGTTTTTAATTTTTATCTTTCCTGGGACTGGTGGTTTTTTTAAGCATGATAACAGCAAGGTGCCTGGGAATGCACAAATACTTCAGTTTCGCTTTCTCTCAGAACTGATTTTGTAAAAATAATGTGACGTTCTTCCCATCCTCTAAGTAATTTAAAAATGCAAACTCTGCTAAGTTCTTATAAAAACAATGACACCAACACGAAGTTCTGACCAATTGCATCAGCCAAATTCAAGTGGTACAACTATTCACAGAATGGAGAAGGCCACGAGGCATCTTCCTCTCCTCCGGCAGTCAAAGGCAGGGTTAGGGTTACCCTATCAGAAAACAAGAAGTGGCAGCCATAATTCAGCACCCACATGGTTGAATCCACAAGGATACATGCCCAGAGCCTTAAGAGCAAAGCACTCAATGTCCTTTGCCAAGATGCGCACATCTGTCAGTTTCACTTCCTGCTCCACTCCTTTTTTAAAAAATATGCAGTCTCAAGTTCTTTCCATGTGTGAATTTTAGTGCATTCATGTAGTTATTTGTTTTTCGGCACCAGGTGAAGACCTTTTTATTTAAACGTCATTTTAATTGTTAACAATATTTGCTTATTTATCTGGCAAGGGTGACTTCTTTTATATTGTTTATTTTATATTGTTAATTTTAATTTTATATCGTTATTTTTGCATTTTATTGTGTAGTAAGCCACCCCGAGGCTTCAGCAAGGGGCGGCATAGAAAAGTTTTAATAAATAAAATAAATAAATAAAATGAAGAGTAGAGGAAAATACAGTTATGTCATTCATTCCACTCACCTCTCTGTCACGTCTGCTAGAGGTGACTCCATGCGAGGACTTCAAGATGAGCCTGGTCTTGGTGTCCTTCTCAAAGCGAGTACCTGCCAGAGGACTTGGACAACAGCTGCTTCATCCAGAGGATGACTGATGAGGGATGAAAATGTGGAGAACATTACAGGATCATAGCACATGGCTGGGGAATCCTTCTTTCCCCAAGTGGTTGTAAGCACTGCTGGGGGCTCTATTCCAGGTGAAAGCAGAAGGAGATGAAAAATTCAGCTCCCCCTTTGCTCTTCTATTGTTAGCAACGTATAGTAGGGAGCACTTCCACATAAAACTTGGCATGTTTTGCATGCACATGTGCAAATAAGCAGTATTTCCACAACCCTTGCAAGTCGCATGCAAAATATCACTTCCTCTTCAAAGATGTGAGCAGCTTAAATGCATGAAACATGATACTCTACAGTGACTTCCTAAGCTGTTCATTGTAGACGTTGGCTGGGTTCAGACAACACAACAAGCCATGGTGGTTCTTTACCATTGGTAGTCTATCTTGTTGTTCGAACTCAGACATGCTTTTTCACCATAGTAAGTTTGGTCTTCAGAAACCATGAAAGGAAACAATGGTTTGTTTGATGGTTTCTCTGTGCCACCATGGCTTAGTGTGTTGTCTGATGTCAGAATAATGGATTCTATGGACCTGGTATACAACAGAGTCCTCTGGAAAGAGTGGCAATTTCAATAACCTCTCCAGCCATCCAATCATCCAACCTCTATATTCAGACCAGAAAGAAAGAGGCAGACAACATAAGCAGGGAGTGATGCACCTTGGGATTGAATTTCAAGTGCATGCCAATAGTGGGAAGACTGGTTAGGGAGGATGAAAAACCATGATATCATAGAAGCCACTTGATTGTCTGTCAGATATATCACGGCAAAAACAGAACAAAACCAAACTCATGAATTATGGTGACCACACACGGTTGTGGGTCAATTTGTACGGACACATCCACTCTTTGCTTGGCTAGCTTGGAAGGTGCAAAGTAAGTGCATCTAGCACGTATCTCCCTTGTGATTTGCCCTCCCCATTTTGGCTGTAGATCTTGGTATTAATTTATGCATTAATTTATTTCATTTGTATTTCACCTTCTTACCATGAAAAATGACACTCAGAACACCACTTCCTTCCTCTTCCATCCCCTGTTTGGCTAGGAATTATTCTACAATGTTTTGCAGAAATATCCACCAGAATCTCTATACTGACCTGTAAACTGTCAAGCCAAACATTTTCAGTTATATTGCCTTCAGATGTCTTTGCCCGGGCCAGATGTATTTCTATTTTCATTTCCTTGAAAAATATATATGTGCCTCTTCACATAGTCTGGGCATGTTGAACTAAAGGAGGATCAGTGTCCAGAGGTGAATTCCTCTGATGGACTGTAAAATAGCTTCCCTAAGCTGTTAGGCTAAGCATGTGTGGTAATTTCCTTTGACTAGTTGCTCCATCTTGTAGCTGGAGTCCATTAAGGATGCCCTCCTTTGTCGTAGAGGAGAGTTTAATCTCGAAAACGTCTGATTTCCCAGTGAAACAACAAATCCGAACTGAAAACATCAGAAAAAGGTGTTTGTTAAGGGCACAATGCTCAGTTCTTAACTTGGCTGCATTGAACTGACTTCAGATAGATAAGGGAGGATTTTTGGGGGGAGGGGGAGTAAAAGTAGTCCCCCAAACCAGAGTCAGATTAATTGTTAGGTTAAGAATGTGGCAGAATAGAGATTGTTGCCTGGGAGGTGTCCTTCCTTCCGAGCATAAGAATGCAGTGCATGATGCCCAGAAAAGCAGAAAAGTCAAACAGTGGTACAGTCTTCATGTAATTTCTCCGGTTCATCCCCCTGCATCTGCAGTTAGATTAATTGCCCCAGGAAGCAGGGCCACAAAAGGCATCTGTGTGATTCCTGAGTGATTACCAGTAGTTAGTCAAGGGCTACATCCATCAGTGGTGTGGTCCAGCATGAGTGTGGCTTCAAAAAATTCATCCATTTTTTTCCTACAGAAAAAAAGCTCCATGGAGTGCCTCAGATGTCCTTGTTTTGGGGTACTGCAGGCATAAATCAGACATGTCTCATAACACACATCAAAATACATAGAAACATAGAAACAGTGTGAGTCAGAAGGGGTCTCCTGGGCCATCTAGTCTGACCCCTGGTTCCACTTATGACATGCCTACCATGTGCATGTCCAGTCTATCTTTGAACACCCTCACTGATGGGGCCTCCACCCCTCCCCCCAGTGGAAGCCCATTCAATACCCGCGGGGTCCTAACTGTCAGGAAGTGCTCCCTGGCTTCTAAATGGAACCTTGGTTCCCTGAATTTGGCTCCATTGGAATGTGTCCTGCCCTCCTCTGCAGGGGAAAACAGGTCTCTAATCACCTCTGTGTGACATCCCCTCACATACCTGTATGTCGCCAACGTATCTCCTCTGAATCTCCTCTTCTCCGGACTGAAAAGACCCAGTTCCCTCAGTCTCACCTTATATGGCTTTCCCTGTAAAACCCTGACCACCAACCCTGTGGCCCTACGCTGCACCAATTCTAACCTTCTTGTAATGAGGAGCCCAAAACTGAACACAGTACTCCAGTTGTGGGCACACCAGAATCATATAGAGTGGTAGTAATAACCCTCTCAATCTAGAAGCCACGCTTCTGGCTCTGCAACCAAGGGTGGTGTTTGCCCTCTTGACCACCGCATCACACTGCTGGCTCATGTTTAGCCTGCAGTCAACCAGCACCCCGAGGTCCCTTTCACAAGTGCTGCTCTCCAGCCACTTGTCCCCTAACCTGGGTTTAGGACACCCATTCCTATGCCCCAAGCGCAAGACCTTGCCCTTATCCACATTGAACGCCATCCTGTTGTCTCCTGCCCACTTCCATAGTCTGTCCAAATCTGGATCCTTCTGCTCCTCAGTTGTGGCCACTGCCCCAATTATAGTATCATCTGCAAATCTGGTCAGCATACTTGTCACTCCCTCTTCCAGGTCATTGATGAAAAGATTGAACAGGATTGAAATACAGATATATCCATTGTGGAAAGCATGTGTCCCTTCTCAAACCCCTTTCCCGTTTGTGCAATAGAGTTTCTCCTAACAATTCTGACCCAAAAGAAAATGGATTTGAGAAAAGAATGAGGGCAGAAGATAATTTCCTGCATCAACAACATTATGCTATGCGCTCAAAGCAGCACTGGCCAGATTATGGCATCCAAATGTATGAGGAGGGGTCATGGTTCAGAAACAGAGTGCATGATTTGGGAAGAGAAGGTTGCAGGTTGAGGTCACAGCTTAGAATATGTCTGGGAATGGCTCACTGCCAGAAATGAGGAGGAACAACACCTGGCAGGAGACCGCGCCCGCGCCCGGGAACCGCACCGCGCCCAAAGACCGCGCCGCGCACGCGCCCAAAGACCGCGCCGCGCACGCGCCCGAAGATCGCGCGAAGACTGCGCCACGCCGCCGACTCCGCCGCTACCTGACTGCCCTGCCACGCCCCTGCACACGTGGCAGGTGTGCCCGGACGGGGTGGGGCGTCGGGTGGCCGGCGGCTATAAAGCGCCGCAGGGGGGAGCGCCGGCGGGAGGAACAACACCTGGCAGGAGACCGCGCCCGCGCCCGAGAACCGCACCGCGCCCGAAGACCGCGCCGCGCACGCGCCCGAAGACCGCGCCGCGCACGCGCCCGAAGACCGCACGAAGACCGCGCCGCGCCGCCGACTCCGCCGCTACCTGACTGCCCTGCCATGCCCCTGCACACGTGGCAGGCGTGCCCGGACGGGGTGGGGCGTCAGGCGGCCGGCGGCTACAAAGCACCAGCAGCGGCCGGGGCCGGCGGCCAAAGGGCGTCGGCCAAAGGGCGGTTTGCCGCCGTTTGGGGGGGCTGTTCGGGGGGAGCTAGGCTGGCCAGGGGACTTGCTCTTTTGTTGTGGCAGTCCCTTCTGTTGAACGGCCAATTTTAAATGTTTTATAATTTTAAAGTGTTTTAACTTGTTTTTATGGAGTCGTCCCTGGCCATGTTGCCGCCTGCGTTTCCTGGGGAGCGCACTGGCGCCGCCATTGGTGTGGTGATGGGCAATGGACGTAATAGCGGTGGGGGCTTAACGTGTCCGCATAGAAGAAGGAGGGACAGATGGCTGACACCTGTCCCTACTTCTGGTTTTGCTCCCAGCCAGAAGGTGCCAGGGAGTCTTGTCAGTTGCCCCTCGGGCCTGACGGTGCTGTTGTTTAATGCCAGGTCGGCCAATAACAAATCTGCCCTCATCCATGACTTGATTGTGGATGAGGGGGCCGACCTGGCCTGTATAACGGAGACCTGGGCGGGAGAGGGGGGGGATGTTGCCCTCTCTCAATTGTGCCCGCCCGGGTATATGGTCCAGCACTGTTCACGGCCGGAGGGGAGGGGAGGGGGGGTCGCTTTGGTTTACCGGGCCTCCATCACTCTCACGGGACTTCCTGTCCCTTCGAGACCAGGGCTGGAGTGTCTCTACTTGGTGTTGGGCGACCGAGACAGATTGGGGATTCTGTTGGTGTACCGTGCACCCTTCTGCCCAACACTCTCCCTGCCTGAGCTGACGGAAACGGTCTCGGACCTGGTGTTGAGGACCCCCAGGATGCTGGTCCTGGGGGACTTCAATATCCATGCCGAGGCTAGTTTGACCGGGGCGGCTCAGGACTTCATGGCTTCCATGACGGCCATGGGGCTGTCTCAACATGTCACCGGCCCGACCCATGAACGTGGACACACTCTGGACCTGGTTTTCTCGACGGGGCAGGAAGAGGGTGGTCTGAGGGTGAGGCATTTATGCTTGACTCCCCTGTCATGGTCAGATCACTTCCTAGTGAGGTTTGTGCTCGAGAGCGACATCTCCCTCTGTAAGGGTGCAGACCCGATTGTGTGGGTCCGCCCCCGGAGCCGGATGGATCCGGAAGGATTCCTGAAGGCTCTGGGGGAGTTTCCGGCTGACAAGACGGGTGCTCCTGTCGAGGCTCTGGTTGAACTGTGGAATGGGGAGATGACCAGGGCTGTAGACACGATCGCTCCTAAGCGTCCTCTCCCACCGGGCAGAGCCCGCTCTTCCCCTTGGTACACTCCAGAATTGAGGGCAATGAAGCAGGTTGGGAGACGGCTAGAGCGTAGGTGGAGGAAATCACGTGATGAATCTGACCGAACACACTTAAGAGCCCACTATCGGGCCTATGCTGTGGCGGTGAGGGCGGCGAAAAAGAGACACTTCTCCGCTTCCATTGCCTCCTCACAATGCCGTCCGGCGGAGCTCTTTCGAGTGGTGCAAGGCCTGGTTCACCCAGGGCCAAAGGAAGAGCTGATTCCACCCTCAAAGGCCCGCTGTGACGACTTTGCCGAGCATTTTAGGGAGAAAATCGCTCAGATTCGTCACGAGCTGGATTCCACTATTGATTCAGAGGTTTTAAGGGAGACACCAACGCTGCCGTCTGGTCCAGAATTATTGGATGAATTTCAGTTATTGAGGCCCGATGATGTGGACAAGGTGCTTGGACGAGTACGTCCTACCACTTGCCTTCTGGACCCTTGCCCGTCTTGGTTAATAAAGGATTCCAAGCACGGGATTGGAACCTGGATCTTGGAAGTGGTTAACGCTTCTCTGAGGGAGGGTCGGGTGCCTGCCCCTTTAAAGGAGGCGGTAGTCCGACCGGTCCTGAAGAAGGCGTCACTGGATCCAGGGATGGCCGCTAACTATAGACCAGTGGCCAACATCCCGTTTCTGGGCAAGGTGTTAGAGCGAGTGGTGGCGGGACAACTCCAAGCACCCTTGGATGAAACTGATTATCTGGACCCATTTCAGTCCGGCTTCAGACCCGGGTACGGTACTGAATCTGCCTTGGTCGCCCTGTACGATGACCTGTGCAGGGAGAAGGACAGGGGGAGTGCGTCCCTGTTGGTTCTCCTGGACCTCTCAGCGGCTTTCGATACCATCGACCATGGTATCCTTCTGGATAGGCTGGCGGGATTGGGGGTCGGAGGCACCGCTTTGCGGTGGTTCCGCTCCTATCTCAACGACCGATTCCAGAAGGTGGTGCTGGGGGACTATGGCTCTGCACCATGGCAGCTTTGCCATGGGGTACCGCAGGGTTCCATTTTGTCCCCTTTACTGTTCAATATCTACATGAAACCGCTGGGAGAGGTCATCAGGAGGTGTGGGCTGCGGACCCATCAGTATGCTGATGATACCCAGCTCTACCTCTCGTTTTCCACCAATCCAGGTGAGGCAGTGGCTGTACTGAACCGGTGCCTGGCCGAGGTAATGGGCTGGATGAGGGCCAATAAACTGAAGCTCAATCCAGACAAGACGGAGGTCCTGTTGGTTGGCGGTTCGGGCTTCGGAGAAGGTGACCTGAACCTTGTCCTGAATGGGGTTGCACTCCCTCCTAGGGACAAGGTCCGCAGCTTGGGAGTGCTCCTCGACCCGGAGCTTTCACTTGAAGCTCAGGTGACAACAGCAGCGAGGAGCGCTTTCCTCCAGCTTCGGCTGATTCATCAGCTGCGCCCCTACCTGGAGTACGACTGCCTTGCAACAGTGACTCATGCGCTGGTGACTTCCCGTCTTGACTTCTGTAACGCGCTCTACGTGGGGCTACCCTTGAAGACGGTCCGGATACTTCAATTGGTTCAGAATAGAGCTGCCAGGCTGCTGACGGGGACTGGACGTTATGTTCACATGACGCCAGTTCTCCGTCAGCTTCACTGGCTCCCCATTGAAGTCCGGGCCCAATTCAAGGTGTTGGTAATGACCTATAAAGCCCTAAACGGCTTGGGTCCTGGTTACCTGAAGGAGCGCTTACATCCATATTTGCCCAGTCGCCCCCTGAGATCGGCGGGAGAGGCCCTTCTCCGGGAGCCCTCCGTGAGAGAAATTAGGAGGGTGGTTACTCGGAGAAGGGCTTTCTCAGCGGTGGCGCCTAAGTTATGGAATGCGCTCCCCAGAGAGGTCCGCCTGGCGCCGTCGTTATTTGTTTTTCGGCGCCAGGCTAAGACCTTTTTATTTAAGCAACATTTTAAATGCTAAATACAATTGAATTTTATCTGGCCAGGGCGGCTTATTTTATAATGTGAGTTTTAATCAAGATTATTTTATATGGATTTTAACTTGTTTTATCTATGTTGTAAGCCGCCCCGAGGCTTCGGCGAATGGGGCGGCATAAAAATGTTTTAATAAATAATAAATAAAATAAATAAATCACATGAAAGTTCTCTCGGCCAGCCACATCCTGGACATGGATGCCTCTTTACAGATGGCAGACCTAGAGATGTCTGGCTTTTGTAAGACCCATGGCATCTATGTTTCACAGGCTGTAAATGTCTTGCTTTGCATCACTGACTGACTCAGACTTGGGTTTCAGTTTCCTGAATCTGCATTTATGAGCATCTGTGCAAATTTTCACTTGCACAAATTGGCACTTCAGAAATGCACAAGTCCCTCTAGAATGGGTAACATCAATACATCTCCTGTCCACAAATGTGTACGTTCATGCTTTAGCCTGGAAGGTATGTACTTGGGGTTTTTTGGAATGGGGTATTTTTCTATTACTACCTGTGCATTCTAGAAAAAAAATCTGCAAGTTTGTGGAATCTGGACAACCCCGGAAGAGCTGCTCTCTTGAAGAATCCATGGGTCAGTGTCATAGAAATCAGAACTCATTTGAATCCTCATTTGTGGATTTCTTTGACACCCCCAGTCAGCTGTCTTTATGAGAAGCAGTCCTCTCCAGTCCAAGTCCAATTTAAAATTAAAGAACCATAAGAACTAAGAGCCAGGACCTTGAAGGTGCCCATCTGCAGTTAGTCCTTGGACAGCAGGTACCAGTCACCTGGTCACCATCTTTCCATATCAATTATAGCAATTAATGCCATTTGTATATACAAATTAACATATCTAAACTTCATGCAAATCTTTCTCTCCTTTCATCATTTTTGTTGATTTGTCCCACTCTCTGTTCTTTCTTTTAACACAACAGAGTGATTATTTGTGAGAATCAGGGCACACGGGCTGCTATTCTGGAAAAATACATCATCATCATCTCTACATTGCATTATATCCCATTGCATTATATCTTTTCCCTCTTGTAATGATGGACTTTTTCCTCTTGCAATATGACCTTTCCCACATCATGCTGGGCCATACTTTCAATATGAGCTTTTATTTTTATTCATTTTTCCACCCTCCTTCTCCCATTCCCTTGTGATTGAGCAATCTTGGCCTTCCAGAACCTGTTATCTCCAGCTACCCCTACCTGGGATATCCGTTGAAATTCTTTTCATATTGTCTCTCTATATGAGACATATTCTTGGGCAGTTTGAGAAACGTGATGGCTGCAGATCGGACTTCCAAAACTGCTGCAGTAAACATCCACCAGTAAAAGGAAGATGGGAAGGAAAGTTCACCGAGCACTTCCGTAAGATTATTCTGTAAAGAATACCTGCAGAGAGACAACCTCATAAATCAGGGAGACTCAGACACAGATTTGCTGCAGTGCACATAACTCAGCTAGATACTCATTAGACATTTCGAGTTTCATTAAGAAAAATACATCAACTGGTGTGCCTTCTGTCCCACCCCAATACATTTCCAGACTATTTCCAAAATAAGAAATGTGGCTGGAAAACCATCATTGTAAACCTACCTTTCTTGTTTACCAACACATTGAACTGTGTGATGAAACCTGATAAGATGGAGGAGGAGGAGGTGGAGGAGGAGATTTTGTGATTGCCTCAGCATGCAGGACTCTCAGGCCAAAGAACTAGAATTGGGAGCCCAGGAATCAAGGGCCAAGGAGGGCGCCCGGCCCCTCACCAGCCAGATGGGAAACCGCTGATGGCCAGATGAGGCTCAGACATTAGAGATTCTCCTTTTCTGCTCTCAATCTCATTATCAGACATTCAAAGCCACCAAGTTCATTCAATTCTTTCTGCCTGTTTGCTGTGCAGCTAAGGTGGGGCTATTGAAAAGATGTGTCTCTCTTTTGGAGAGGTGGGTTGCACATGTTCTAAAACAATCTGTGGCAACTGCTAGAAGTGTCAGGGTAAATGAAATTTCTCATACAGTATACACAAAGGGTGATCGGATTTGAATCTACTGGCTGACCCCTGGGTAATATGCATCATTTCAACAAGGATTGCAAAATCCCATTTGTTTAAAGACTACAAAGAAGGCTTCAAACAGCCACGATAAACCAATGCTGCTGAAAGAAAAGAAGCCGGTGGTGTGAAATTAAAAAAAAAGAAAAAGCTGGAAAGGAGCAGGGGTTCCGTTTTAGCAGGGAAATTTAATTTCTGCCCAGAATGGGTGCTCAAAGGAACACACAGTCCTTCCTTTGGAGGGTTTTTCTGCCTTTGTGTGACCTCAGGGATGTGTTAAAAATAAGGTCTATTTTGCATCTTCTGCAGATGCAGCCCTCAAGTCTTTTAGCGACAGAGAATGGAGAAGGTCATGGGTGCGTGTGAGCACATCCACATCCATATCACCTCATCCCAACGCCCCCTCTGGTGTGCCTTTTAAAGAGTGGTGAGGTATTTCTTTGCCTACTGTTCACTTTTTTGTAAAACAGCCTGTCCCATTCTGACTACAGCATGCTAAGATGGTCACAAATGTTTCCTTCTTTTGAAGCTCAAGAATGTTTCAGCTGGTTGTGTTGATTTTAAGGAGACCTGCAACTCAAAGATGTCCAGAAGCATCATCGATCTGGTGATCAAGTGGAGATGGAAAGGAAGTGAGGTCATGCTCATACAAGACAGCTGACAGGCATGGTCCATGTCTGTCCAGAAGGGACACAAAGAGGACAGAG
This sequence comes from Varanus komodoensis, assembly GCF_004798865.1. Taxonomy (NCBI): domain Eukaryota; kingdom Metazoa; phylum Chordata; class Lepidosauria; order Squamata; family Varanidae; genus Varanus; species Varanus komodoensis. The sequence goes on from NW_025335568.1 coordinate 6,201,382, forward strand.
AGTTATCAGGGATGGCACCTGGAAAAGACAGGTTCCACCTGGCTGAGGAGGAACATTGGAGCCAGTGCAGAAAGAAATAAATCATCAAGGTCATAAGTCACTGGCACTTGATTGCACTAGGTAGGGGTAGCATTAAAAAACTAGCAGGACATCATGAAACTCAAATACTTTGGCCACCTAATGAGAAGGATGGACTCCCTAGAGAAGAGCCTAATGCTGGGAACAATTGATGGCAAAAGGAGAAGGGGACGGCAGAGGATGAAGTGGCTGGATGGAGTCACTGAGGCAGTCGGCGTGAGCTTAAGTGGACTCCAGGGGATGGTGGAGGACAGGAAGGCCTGGAGGAGTGTTGTCCATGGGGTCGCGATGGGTTGGACAAGGCTACTAGCAACAACAGGACATCATACCATAAATAAGAACATGGGAGGGGCAGATAGGAGGAGTGGATTGTCCAGTAGTTTCAGTAAAGAGGGAGATGCATGGAGCCATCTCTCTCCCCAGCCTTTCCCTCTTCATGTTTTCCACCATACCAAGACTATTTGCTCCACTCTCCCCTGATTTTCAGACTTGGAAAGTACAGAAATCTTAGTTGTGCAAATGTGATCTGCAGAAGATGAGCACATTGACCAAAAATGTATACTTTGCTCTATCATGAGCTGCATTTTTAATTGGTGTTTTTTATGTTGCATATTTTTCTGTGGCTAAATTTGCACTGAAAAGGAAAAATGCAGAATAAGAAATTGGTTGCTAAATCCCACAGATGAGATACCTCCTGAGAAAGCCAGTCTGCTGTGAAATCTGCAAGACAGACGTGGAGAAATCCATGAAGCACCAACAGGTATATAAATGAAAAGTGAATAGGAGGAGAGGAATATCCTATTTATATACCTGATGATTTGCTGAACAGAGAAGCATACGGACCTGTGGAAAGTACTTAAAATAGTGCATCACTTTCAGAAGAAATGTTCAACTTTCTTCTCCACAAGGGAGAAAAATGCCTGGAGAAATCTGATACTCTAGATTACTGCTTTCAAAAGTGAGTTAAAGATGTATCTCTTCTCATGGACCTTCCCAGATTAATTCCCAGATTATATGCTTATTTTTAGTCAAATTTTAATTATGCTTGGTTTTAATCTCTTGTAAACTATCCAGAGCCCATGGGAATGGGAAGGTATATAGAAATAAAAATAAACTATGTAAACCACACCTGGACTAGATGACTTTTCTAAACAGAAGACATGACTCTACTAGCCCTTGAAATAGCAGAATGCCCTCTTGATAAAACGGCCCATGGCCACCCTACTTTCAGTGGACATGTCCACCATCAGTCTTATGGGGTACTGTAAAACCAAACTAGTCACAACAAATGTTTGTAAAATACTTGGTTGGTTGGTTGGATGGATGGTTGGGTGATTGTTGCAATTTAATCCTTAATCTATCCTACTACAAGTTTTGGAAACTTGCTTGGATTCTTGCCCTCATCTTGAAATCTCTGATGACACAGACTCAAGGGGCTACAGAAATGTGCATAATCATTCTTCTCACACAGATCTCTCTCTTCTAATGTGCATTCATTAGTGTTCCTGTCTCTGGCTTTCTTTCAGTTGTTAATACCAACAAGGAGGTTCCCTGGGGTTGAACTAATATGCTTCCTGATTCCTTAATTGCTTTAACATTGAGAATCAAAGATAGTAATGATAATAATAGATGGATCTCCAAGCTATTATGCAAGGTGCAAGCCCTGCATTGTAAGTATGCTGTTGTCCCTGCAGTTCTTGGTTGAGGAGGCAGCACTGGGAATTATCTCTTGGATCAGATGAACTGAAATTTGGAGTCATAAACTCAGTCCATGCGGTCTTTTCTGCTGCCATTCAAATTGAACAATTTCACACTTCCCCCATAAACACAAGTCAGGGGTGGAACTTGGTGTGCAGCTAATTTAAACCAAATTAGATAATTACTCTGAAAGACAATTCAGTGTAGTGGGGCTGTTTTTAATCGTAACGCATCAAAGGAGAACATCGTGCCTCACCGGCAGCCCACTCCTAGGGAAAGGACCTGGGCTTGCTCTGCCATAGCGACTGGGGGTGAGCATGCACCCCGGCTGGTGTCTGGGTCAGGCACGGCGCTGCCCACCAAAGGCGATGAGAGAAGGAAGGTGAGCTTTAAAAATGCAGCTGCAGGAGAAGGTGAAACCGATAGCAGGAGAAAACAAAAATAACGAGTTGTTCCAAAGAATAGAAAGACTGAGAATCAGATTAGATCTACGAAGCCATGGCTGATCATTCAGGAAACGTCTGTTTGAATAAACATTCTTATGTGCAAGAAAAATGGGGAGGGAGGAAAGTGTCTATTAGCAGGGAACTGCACAGAGAGGGAGTCAATGCCCTAAAAGCTCTGTTCTCAGTAGGCTGCAAAACCACCGTATTTATTGACCTTAGTGACTGGGCGCACTGAAAACAGAGGAGCAGCACTAGCCCTCTCAGCTGTCTTGGTCTCAAATGAGTCTGCATACCATTGCAGCACAAGTTTTGTCTGACCTGGAGACAAGAGAGAGTTGTAAACCTTGAAGAGGACTTTTGCTTAATTTGAACAGGCACGGTCTGCTTCTTAGAAGCAAAAGATGCGCTACAAAGTGCGGAAAAGTGAAACCAAAACCACCATCCCGATTCCTGATGTGCATTAATGATCTCATGGATTTCCAGTTAGGTATTTCCCCTTCCATAAGTTGCGTATGGGTGAATGGCTATTTCTTCTTCTCATCTATGTGCCAATAACAAAATGTCAGACTTGTCCCAACAGCAGACCGTGCAGTTTGCTTAGCAGAAGAACCCAAGGATTGGTACCTGGCAGAAAGCAACCAGATGGGAGAAGCTCCCCTTGAAGTGTTAAGATTATAATTATAATCATAGGGAATGTATGATTGAAGTCCAAAGTAGCTCCTTGGTATAAGCTATTTAAGCATGATAATTTTAGATCTAACTATTTAGTCAACATCTCTAATTACAACCTTAGGATGAATTTAAGACCCTGCACTTGGAAGGGAAGGGAAGGGAAGGGAAGGGAAGGGAAGGGAAGGGAAGGG